>NC_089801.1:9908151-10190651 GCF_029633855.1 Hoplias malabaricus | reverse complement strand
ATAGGTTTCAGATTTTTTACGGCATGACCAGTTTAGCATTTAGCAGTTGTCTATACAATGTTGTAGGGTACAGCAAGTCAGTTTCAGAAACTATGCCTTGTGACTACATTTGGGCTGAGGGGAAAGGTTATGTAAATTTGATCTGAAACACAGTAATACTACAGCAACTAAAGTTTTTCCATAAATACTAACTGCAAAAGTAGCAGCTAAACGAATGTACTAGAGGGAACTTGAAATGAATGTTTGGCTCCTTTCCATGCTTTAGATCTATTTCTGTAGCACTGGATTGTGTAGTCTTGGGGATCAGAATGGGGTAGACTGTGGAGCAGGGTAAACGGGATGAGAAAAAGAAGCTGTGAAGAAAGAAGCTGAGCAGCATCCTTCTGAGAGCCACAGGCTAAAGTGGTGAACTGCAGGACAAAGCAATGTTGACAATGAGAGCAAGGTGAAGTACACATTGTATCTTTTTTGAAACACCTATTTTAAGGCTGGATTTTAACAAGATATGATCGATTAAAAAGCTATTATTTCCGCAGCAAAAGCACTCTTCTATTTTAATCTCCTTTAATATATAGCAGTAGTGCGGCTGCTACAAAATGTTGTAGACCACTGTTTTGATGATTCAGCAACATGGGAAAGATCATACTTCTTTTATTTAGAAATAGGAAACAATCTTTTATTCTTCATTCATTCATAATCTGTAACCACTTATTCAGTTTAGGGTCATGGTGGGTCCAGAGCCCACCTGGAATCATTGGGCGCAAGGCCTGGAGGGGGCGCCAGTCCTTCACAGGGCAACACACACATTCAGACATGTGTATTTGGACTGTGGGAGGAAACCGGAGCACCCAGAGGAAACCCACGCGGACACGGGGAGAACACACCAACTCCTCACAGACAGTCACCTGCAGCAGGAATCAAACCCACAACCTCCAGGTCCCTGGAGCTGTGTGACACTAACCTGCTGCGCCACCGTGCCACCTTTTATTCTTTAATTCATTCACTTATTTATTAATTTCCTCTAACCTCTTCATCCTATCAGGTTCATGGCAGGTCAGAATCCTACCATGTGTTTTTGGACTGTGGGAGAAAAGGAAACCCACATAGACATGAGGAGAACACAACACAGACAGTGACCTAAGGATGGAAAGCTACTTACCAGCTGGCTGCCCACTTTTGGGGCTGTTCATGGTCGCCACATGCAGCGTTAACATATAGAATTTTCTAAGTCCTCTGAGGTCAACCCAAACAAGCAATTATTTGAAAGACATTAAATGGCACCATATATTTTGCCACTGTAACTTGAATGTACACATCATAATATAATAAGGCATGATTTGAAAGAGTCTCATGCAGCATTAGTCATTACCTTTTTTTTTTTGTGGACAAAATGAGCGACTGAAATGAAGATGGATAAAACAGCTGTAAAAGCACTTTGAAAAGCTGCCAAATCCCTGGAGAGAACTAATAATGAACAGCTGATGACAAAAGGAAGAATAGCACACTAGTCATTAGCACATTACCATTAACAGCAAGATACATTTGGACTCAAACTGTAAAAACCATGAACATTTACACCAAATGTATAATTAAATTCAGTAAAACATGGCTTTTTTTGCTTTTAACAGGTTAATATTCCAGTTTTAAATTTATCACAGCATCCATCATAAAAATACAATATTTGAAAGAATAGCTGTTTCTTTGAAGTCCTAATCTATCAATGTAAAGTTAATATTTTAGTCACAAGAAACCACATTATTCAAGAAAAAAATAATCAATAAAAATTCCCATACAAATTCATCTAATAAAAACTTACAGTCTCATATATAAACAATAAATATATGAGAAATCAAAATTGTGAAGACATCTTCATAGTCATTTCCAAATAGTGCAAGTCAAGGCAGTTTCTATGACACATAATTCACCTGTGACAGCAATTGTACTAATGGCTCCAGCTAAACACCAGCCATATGGCTTGTGTCCTTAATGGTCTGAAGACCATTTCCAACTAGTAAAATGCACATACAGACTGACATAGAGCTTCCATATGGAAATAATTGGTACACAGTGCACTTGTGTAATTTGTGCAATGTGAGCCATTCAAGGAACACCCATTTTTACATGTCCACAGTGGTACAGAGTCACAGACGCTTCCCAAAAGACTGGTTAAACTGGTGAATATTGCAATTGACATGAAAATTAATTTAAATCATATTTCAGAAAAGGAGAAAAATAAAGCTCAAGGCAAAAATATGCTTGACCAAAATATGAAGAATTTATAATATGTAAACAGATGCTAAAATGTATTACTCTGCGTGCCCCATCCAGGGTGTATTTTTGATTTGCGCCACGTAAATGATTCCACGTATGCACTGGACCCACAGATACCCTGAACTGTATGAAGCAGTTTCAGAAAATGAATGGGCAGTTCCGTGGCAGTGCAGGTAATGTAGTCACACAGCTCCAGGGTTCTAGGGTTGTGGGTTCAAACCCCAACTCTGGTCAAGACCTGAGGGTTCTGAAGGTCTGAATTTTAAACACTGCATGTTCAATTGTATTACTTTTCAATGCAAATGACAATTGAAAACATCTACGTCTTTATCTAGCAAAGTGTAAATTTTGGACATATTCTTGATTTTTTTAATTGAAGCACAAAATAAATAAATAAATCAATAAAATGAAATACAATAAATGAAAATAAAATTCCATCAGTTTGGTCTCTCTCAAACAGTCTGCAGAAGTGCTAATATTATTTGTGTTCAAACTTTTGTTGAACTAAACACATAAATCAGCATGTAATCCTGTATAAATATTTCTCTCAGTATTACACCATTCTAAAAGAACCCCACAAAGCAGAGCCACATACATACCGCAATATATAACAAAGTCTGTCTCTGAAGAGCATCCTTGAGAAGGACAGGTACTTCACAGGAAAGAAAGGAGCATCTGAACTCAAATAAAATAGCTGCAAAAGCACTCTGGAGAGCAGCAATGGCCCTTGAGAAGGCTACTAATCAATGGCAGATGACATATGCAAAAGTAGCGCATTAGTCATTAGCACTTCAGTCATTAGTCATTAGCACTTTAACACTCAGTAAGACAGGATATTACCTAGCTGAAACATAAGGAGAAAAAAACTCAGGAACTCAAACTTTGGTTGTACTCTTGCATATTAATTTATTTCTTTCTTACTTGGAAATTTAACCTTCATTTATAAGGAACGTTATATAAGACTTTATCTACTCATAAATGAAAACATTGTTCTGTCAGAGACTTTGTAAACTGTGAAATAACAGTTAAAAATATGACTGTTATTCTATGAAGGTTCAGAATGTGAACCTTTCCAAAGCTTTATATATGTGATGAAGAGAAACAGAAAAGATCAGACAAGTTGTTTTCAGTGAGTTTGTCATTTGATTAAAAAGACCATGTGGAATACAGAGCTGGTCTATGCCTTTGGGGAAATCAATATTTCTTGAGACCTGCATGCATAAAATTAAAGAATCTCTGTGGTATGCGTAAATGAACAGTTCTGGTTATTGCTTCATTGAGCAAACTCATGCATAGTTATCACTGGGATCAGATCCATAAGAGACTGGACTGGACGCCTATGCATTATAAATACTAGAGTTTTAGACCCCATGGCCTTCAGCTCTTAGTGTCATGTAAGTTTAATCACCCTACTAAATCATATCAGAAAGCAACGGTCTGGCCTTTTGGTCATTTTAAATGCAGTATTGTCTGAAACATACTGAAAAGACACAGACGTACAGACAGACTCGGCTCCAGCGGAGACAAGATAGGGCAAGGAATGGTTATTTATATAGCACTGTTCATACACAACATTCTGTAACCATGCTAATATTAGTTTGGTTGAAAATTGGTTGCATTTCCCACCTGGTTAGTATTTGAAACTAAAAATGTAATATGTATGTATGCATTCAATTTTATCTCCAAGCTAAATGCATAAAAGGTTTTGTCAGCACATGGTGAGTGTATTATTAGAAGTTAGATACTGGCTTCTCAAGCAGTGTTTTGCTAAGATTTTGCAATTCTAGCAACTGTTGTCTCATTCAGTCTTTACCAGGGACAATTTGAGCCAAAAATAAAAAATCATAATTAGATATTTAAATATAGTATTACGAAATATAGCGTGTTGACGCAGCAGGTAGTGACACTGTCATACAGCTCCGGGGACCTGGGGTTGTGGGTTCAAGTTCCTCTCTGCGAGGAGTTTGGTGTGTCCATGTGGGGCTCTTCCGGGTGCTCCGGTTGCCTAAAAATACATGTTGGTAGGTGGATTGGCGACTTAAAAGTGTCTGTAGTTGTGAATGAGTGTGTGTTGCCCAGCGAAGGACTGGTGCCTCCCTCCTCGGTGTGTTCCTGCCATGTGCCCAGTGACACTGACCTGAAAATGTGGTTACAGACAATGAGTTAATGAATATTTTTCACTTAATTAATTACTTCTCTATGCAAATATTTCAGTATATTGAAAAATAATTTCTAACCTATCTAATTTATAACTACAGAAATGCCCTTAATCCTGTAATACCAGATATTAACATTACTAATAAAAGCTGTTCTAAATATGTTGTATATGGATAACAATGTTTTGTCCACGTCTCAGCAGCACTTCTCTTTTTAGACATTCCTGTCACCAGCCCTAGATGCAATAGTTATTACCAACAATATGAGAGTGGCTCCAAATCGATTCAGTGCCCTTTCTTAGAAACCTACTTATTACTCCCTATGATATGTTTTTAAATGAGGTATTCCTGAGGTTCACAGGCACAGCTGAGCTCTAAAGGCCAATATATCAAGTGTCTGCTTTAACTGCGATGGCAAATACAGAAGACAAACTGTTATAGGTGAAGGCAAACCATTCTCAAATAAAACAGAACAGTGGTGTTTCAGGATCTTTTCCTCTCTTTGGGGGGGTCTTTTTAATTTAAAATCAAATGCTGAAGTTAACAGATGCAAAGTGTGAAAAGCAGTAGGAGCTGAGTCACCAGAACTTGGAGGAATTAAATTAAAAAGTACTGAAATCTGAAAAGATGCAAGTATCAGCAGAGAAAGAATAATGTCATTTGATATTAAATACTCCTATTCCTAGTAGCTCCATAAAATGAGCTGAGAAGCTTTCCTAGCTTGTGTAAGTTGAAGAAATATTATTTAATTAGATATAATATGATGACTTTGAAAAGTTTTCTTATAGTTTTATAAGGATACATTTGTCTGTGTTTGCTATAATGGATGTTAACTTGTTTTTACTTATTTTACTAAACTTTTTACCACAGGCACTCCCATGGTCCATGGGACCCAAACTTATGGAGATGGGTAAAAGTGTAACAGCATGTAAATAGAATGTAACTATTACAAACATATCTCCTCTTTTAGATTAGTATGTAAATATGAATAACTAAAGTGGAACTGAATACCTAGCTGGGTTATTTTCTGTACAAATTATCTTACTAATAATAAAAGCTTTAACCTGTTGGAAAAAGTATAATACACTGGTGACAGAGGATGACGAGTGGCCATGAATCCCAACTGCATGTACTATTGCCTACGTGATGGGCATGCAAGGACAGGGTGTACTTTCGGGAACAGTTTTCTTTAGAATGTGTCCAATTTCAATTATACTTCACTTGGCATCCATGGTGCTGGAAACCATTGTTACATGTGGATAATTTTAGTGAATGCCTTCACCAAACAGATCCAAACACAATGCACTGGCGTTATGTAATCCTTTGGACAACCTCTATGAACATAATTTTAGCTCTATAAACATCCTAGCCTCATGTGTGCAGATATTTTTGAACATGTTATTTTTAATTCTGTTTGTTAGCTTTCTGTCCACATGAAAACAGCATTTTCACATTTCTGCCAGACATTATAACCATAGCAACATGTAAATTCTAAATTCAACATCTGAATACTGCTGTCAATTACAACAAAAGGCTTGTGAAAGCGTATTTTTCAAAATAAACATGTAAACACCACTGTAGATCCGTTTCTTCAGATTGTGAGAACTTTGCTTGAAAGCTTATCTTTACTACTTTCCATAGGATATACAGCAGTAGCATTACCTTTAATTAACTGTCATATAGCAAATAGCTTTAAATGCAAAATAACAAGTGTTGTGTTTAATATACAAAAATACTTGCTAGCTAGCCAATCCTAAAATAAAACTCTGGCTACATCACTTGATTCCATCTTTTTATGTAATGAAGCTTATCATATGCAATCATTACTTCTTACATTTCTGGGTTATGACACATCGAGAAACCTGGCCGAGCCTGTCCACACATGTGTATTAGCACTCAGACATATCAGAAACCTCTGAGAGAACAAGGCAACTGTGGAACAACATCACGGAGACACATAGCATGTCACATTGTGTGTGGTTTGCCAACCCTTCACAGAAAGCTAGACATATTTCAGCAATTTTACAAGATCACACCTTTCTTATACAGGCTTCTCCAGTCAGGCTTGAAAATTCCTGCACTTCACTGTTTGCTTAAGAATCAGAAAGTAAGACAAGACAGATCAGAATGTAAGACAAGACTTCAAAAGAAAGAACAGAACAGAATAGGAATGAAGAGAAGAGAAGAGAAGAGAGGAGAAGAGAAGAGAAGAGAAGAGAAGAGAAGAGAAGAGAAGAGAAGAGAAGAGAGTACTTGACTTCACATATGAAATCTTATACAAATTTATCAAAGTGACGGTGATTGGAGGTAGATCCCAGTGAGGGAAACAGCTAAAATCATCGCACAACTCTGTCCCTCCTATCTCACCTCTGACTGAGAGCAATTTGGCTATGATTTTGAGTTTCCCCTCCATCCTGTGAATATAATTTAAAACACAGGGAATTATAAATAATGCAATCATTAATCTTCAGGCCCACACTAACTCCCCCACATGCTTCTACAACAATAACTGAACAGAGACTTTGGACTTAAATGTCGAGTACAGCAATTTCTTGATGAGTGGTGGGAGTAGGGAGGACCATCAATGATGTAGCTTTTGTGCAGTAATATTTTTGGATATTTGCTGTGGCTCACATTTGAGTTAATGCAATAAAAATAAAATCAGATGAGGCATCAATATAAAGGTTAAGAGAAGTCAACTTTTAACATGCACATTTACTTTTTCAGTAAACTCTATTCCTTCATTCCCTCATCTTGTGTAACCGTTTCACACTGACTAGGGTTGCTTTGGATCCAGAACCCACCTGCATTGGACCCACCTGCATTAAGCATTGGACATAAAACAGGAGCATACACTGTTAGAAAAATTGTAATATTTTGTACCTTTAACTACAACAAATAATTGTACAATATTCTACATTAATTTCATATGCCCAGTTTCATCTCTGGGACTTCTGGAGAAGAGAATGTCATGTATGTTTATGGAACAGAACTGGACTTTAAAGTCACTGCTGTAACTTGGAAGGTACAGTTACACTCTTTGTACATTTAGCAATAATAATGTACATCTATTGTAATTTTTGTTCTGAGAGTGCACCCTGGACAGTGCATCCATCATATGGCACCGCACACCAGTCTGCCTTGAAACACCTTTTTGTTAAATGAGCCATGCAAGTGTGAAGGACATCTTTAAATGTTTAATAAACCTCAGTTCTATAGCAATCGACATTTTTCTAGAACCACAAATTTAAGTCTTGGACATTTATAAGTCTGTGGGAAACTGGATGTGATTAGCATAGTTAAAATCCCAAATTAATGAGTGCAATTAAAAAGAAAAATGGAAAATCACTTCTTTGCTAATAAACAGAAGAATCTATAGAACGTGACTTTGCACTCAGATGAAGAACGACATGCTCATTTGCTCATTATGACCTTCATTATCAGCACAAAACAAAGTGTTGCTATTGTGAGGATAAACTCTCATTATCTCCACATCTCCGTACTCAGCAGTTTTGAGAGTAAGGTAAAATGCATGGTTCAATTATCTGACATTTTGAGACACCTTCAAAGTCTGTAGAGATCACTTTTATATCTTTTTTTTACACCACTACATAAACCATTCTCCACCTATGCAAATTAAGAGCTAATTAACTCAAATATTACCTTAATTACAAATAAAATGTTAAAGATATTGCCCCGAAATTTGTCCCTAGGTTCATGGTTGTGCTGATCTGGACGAGATACAGTTCTGCTTTGCTCTATAAAACCTATTCATATCTATATTAAAAGTATGTATGTATGTATAAAGAATTCTCATATTTTTGTGTAATTTATTTGGAAATAATTTGCCAATAACTGCAAACATGATTTACATTGCCTGTCATCTAAACAAGGCATTTAGTGCATTTAGAAGTGTAGCAATGACTAATGAAAAAGTTTGAGAGAAGTAATTTGCCATATTTACTAACATTTGTCAACAATAGCAATAATTAGGGAATATTTGTACTGGTTTTTATGTGTGCCTGAATTACACCTGTATATGTTTTTACATGTATAATGATGTCAATATCACATGTATTAAAGCATGTATATTTTCAACTGTCATAGCGTAATTCACAATGTACTGTGTTGCTGCCATTTGATTGCTGCCATTTGATGGACAGGTGCTGAGATTCACATAGTGAGCTCAAGAACCAGACAAATTCCAAACATTCCTTTGTAGTGAACTTATCTGAGAAGGAAATATTCCCAGCTATGTCTCAGCAGAGTTGGAGGTGAGAAGGGCAATCAGCCCTGGGGATTTAAGTAGAATTAATACATTTTTATTGCAGCCCCATGCATTTATTGAAAAAAATAGTCCTTTGCTTAAAAACTTTATAGCCTTTCAAAGTAAAAGCTTTCAGATTTATATTTGAATGAGATTAATTGCTTTAAGTAGAACCTTGCTGAAAATGGTTGTCTTTCAAGAAAAAGGTTCATAGAGTGCAGAAAAGAGAAGAGAAGAGAAGAGAAGTGAAAAGAAGAGAAGAGAAGAGAAGAGAAGAGAAGAGAAGAAGCGTTATTTCTGTTGGAGATTAGACTTGGACTAAATTAATATTTCACCTGAGTTATCACTGAATGTGGGCTAGACCTAGGCATATTTCCACAAGGTCAGAAGAATGAGTTCAGAGCAAAAGTTGAGAGAGTGCAGACTATTTACTCAGACATACTGTTGTTACTTTGTTATTGTGCGTTTTCTCAGTAACGTTTCATCTAGGGTCAGTTAAGAGCTATGTATACACAGATTAGGCCCAATTCTGCTTTCAGTTTCCATTTTTCTTTCAATATTTGGCATCTCTTCCTTTCTCAGCTTGAGTCCATCACTGGATGTTTCTGATGTGTTTTGAATTCCTCGTTCCCATGTCAATCCAAAAGTCGGCAGTCCGAAATCCATCATGCAGATCCCAGCCCAAAGCAAACTGGTGAGGGTTAGGGTTAATAGGAGATTCCTGTTTATTGCTGTTATTCTAAAGGAGTTCACTGCCTTCCAATCAACCACTGCAGGGTCATGAACAAACAAGAAGCATACTGTTCAATCCTTATAAGCCAAAAAACGTATGTGTTCTTTGGAAGAGGGCCAAACTGCAATCATAGTGAGACATGATCCACCTTAGCACATTGCCTCAAGTTTCATTAGGTGAAAAAGTACCTGCTAATATATGCATGAATTTATAGGATCACAAAGATGAAGGAAATGTATAGATTGTGTCAGGAAAAGGAAAAGGCGCTGTAGAAACTGCACAGGGACCTGAGAATAACCCGAGGGAAGGGGTGGTATTTAGAGATTATGGGATTAATTACAGTCAGTTTTTTTTTGTTGTTGTTGAATGGAGTGAGATCCTTAACACTGTGACTTGAGCGTGGTTAAGCCTATCAGAAAGCCTGCTGATCCTATAAACCCGAACTTACGGTCAAAACAGCACTGATCATCTCGATGGCAAGAACAGGCACTAATATGAGACCCCATTCAAGAATTAATCGCTTTTTCTGGCAACTGAATTTATTGCATATGTGTGTCAAGAATGACAGGATAAGAAAAAGTTATAAATAGAACTATGATATTTAGTATGATGCACAAAAGACGGTGCCCGTAGTTCACCTGTAATGTATTGTGGGCTTTACTGTGCATATATCTATTGGAACTAACTTGATAATCAAGAGCAGTGTTATTATTGTGTTATTGAGTGTAATATGGACGTTAAAATAGGACAGACTAGTGGTGTCTGGGTGTGTATTGCTGAAACTTGTTGATGGCAGATTTTGTCCGAACCTAGCACCAATGGTTTAACAAGTTCTCACTGCACAAGTATTTTTGTTACAAGATCATATCTGGCCCCGAACAAAATTGCAGTGTGAAAATTGCTGTCTGGCTGTAAAAAGTAGAACTCAAAACTCTGGCTGAAGTTATGGGTGGCTCAGGGACATGGGAGGGGACTGAGGAACATATACATAGTGGTATGTTTACCACATGCAGTGGACAAGATAAAGGTCAGATTTTGAGGAGGAGCTTTGTGCAACGCCTTCATCCCCAAACTCCAAAAACATGGCAGCACAGTGGTGCAGCAGGTGGTGTCGCAGTCACACAGCTCCAGGGACTTGGGGGTTGTGGGTTCAAGCCCCGTTCTGGGTGACTGTCTGTGAGGAGTTTGGTGTGTTCTCCCCGTGTCCGCATGGGTTTCCTCCGGGTGCTCTGGTTTCCTCCCATGGTCCAAAAACACACGTTGGTAAGTGGATTGGTGACTCAAAAAGTGCCCGTATATTTAGACTAAATAAAATGCAGGCCGCACCTTTACTGTCCTTACATAGCTATCATTGCTTCAGCATGTTTTATAGTACCACAGGTTTTCAGCATAAGTTAAATCTATTGGCTATACCACCCATATCATCACCTGATCAGGAAGGAATCTTGCATTGCTTTGTAATTTTGTAATAGTTTTATAATTGTATCTAAACAGAAGGGACATATCTGTCCCAGGTCATATTTGGTCTCCTATAGATGAACATTTAATGGATGATTGTTAATAAGAACCATAGGCAGAAACACAAAAAACTTGCTAGAGTTTAAAAAGCTTATGTATAGGTTACATTTCAAATATGTCCTAAGGCCATACATCTAAACCAATATCTTTTTAAAATGCAGAGTATGTAGTTTTAATAGTTGTGTTTGACCTCTAACCTTAGGTTACAGTCCTGAAGTCAGCTGCAACAATTTATTGGCACGACCTGTCCAACATCAACAATCACGCGTGCCTCAGCCTCACATACTCTTTCGGCACCTCCAGTAAAGAATGTTCCAGAGCCTGTGCTTATCATGGTCCACTCACTGGGAGAGAGAGAGCAGACATCCATCTTGAAATCCATCTATCCCAAGGATTGGAATCAAGCCTACAAAGATGGAAACAAGACAAATTAAAACTGGCAAAAAAGAGTATTTTTCTCTTCATTATGACCTCTTTTGTGTGGCTGAAAAGCTTAATGCTTGGTAAACATTTAAAAGACACTCAAAATTATTGAATTTATTGAGAAATAAGTCCAGTGAAACCCCATACTTTGGACTCAAGATAAAAAAAATCACCCTAATGTCTCTTCCTCTATCAGAACCTACAACAGCTTAAGAACATTCAGGACATATTTCTGTAATAATCTTCAGGCAAAGCATTACAGTGCTGGGTCATGAACTTTGAACATCCTCTGCCATGTCTACTGAATGTGTTCATTCATGGAAGTAGGTGCTAAAATGTTTAGCTTAATGGGATCAAATGGTTAGGGGCTGCTGTCACGGATTCAAGAAAATGGCTACATAGGATCATGCAGAAACTCTGTTTACCTCAGCTTGGCGGGAGAACACCACCACTGAAACACTGCACAGCTATCCAAACAGATGCACAGACTTGTTGCTTTGCTGAAACTGAACAATCTGTTCAGGACAATGTTCAGGACCAGCATGTGTTTTTCAGACATAAATCACCAAGAGACATGCTATCCATTACCAAATACACACTGTTTCTACAGCAAAGTTTAATTAATGTGGCTCACGTGCAAAAAACGTGGGAGGGAGATGTAATGGTGCCCCCAAGCCCTCAGAGTGAATCAATTATTGATTTGCCATTTGACAGTAACACGCTAATTTGAACTAATGGAAGGGCCGGTGGCTCACTTGTGGTCGAGGTTTGCTGTGCACATACTGAAGTTTGTTACCTCCCAGACAGAAGCAGTCCTTTTCTTATGATGGTCTAATGAATCTGGCTCTGTTTTTCAAACTTGTGCTCAATTACTCACCTGGCAGTCTGGATCAGAAGTAGAACAGGAGAAGGCTCATTGTAGAATGACCCAGTGGAGAATTTGCATCAAAATTGAATTAAAGGCTGAGGTTAATGAGGCATGTAGTGTTCCCTTTAATGCTTTAATTTGGGGTGGCAGCATCAAAGGAAAATGCAAGCGCTACATATAAGGAAATTTAGTAAGATGCTACACTGAGATATTGAAAGTCAGGAGCTGTTTAAACTTCACTGCTCTCACCAAACTAAAGTCTAAAATGATCTTCATGTACTTGCATATCTCAAAATCCATTTCTGTTATTAATTCATGAAATAGATAATTTTACATTCCTCTCCAAAAGTTATCTTCAAAAATTACTGGTTTCAGTTTCGCTGAAGCATTAATGCACTGTCATAACATGACAGAGAAACCATCACTTTGAACAAATAGAAGAAAGCAGAGCAAAAAGTTAACGTGTTAAGATCTTAAGCAAGAGTGCACTGAGATTTCATTTGGCATTACATACTATTGCAAGCTGCTGTACACTGGTGCTGAAGAAATAACAAATAAATATCAAACAATTTAAGTATTTTAGTATTAAGTAATTTAGGTAAGTATACATTTTCACCATGTACAAAAAGAGTTCAGCCAAATTTCAAATCAATAACCAAAGCATATTTCACACATTTTACAATTTTCTAAAGAATTAATAAGTATAGGCAGCTATAGCTAGTGGCAGCCATTGCCTAATGTTTGGAGAAGTGGGCTTAGGCCTGGAAATTCGCTGGCTCAATCCCCTAACCGCAGCAGGAAAGTTGAACAGCACTGTCCTCCCCTCTCAGTGCATGACTAAAGTGCCCTTGAGCAAGGCACCCAACCTCCAACTGCTCCCCAGGAACAGGGGATGGCTGTCTGTCTCTCTGTTTGTGTGCATGCATGTGTGTGAGTGTGTGTGTGTGTTTGTGTGTGTGTGCGCATGTGTGTGTGTGTGTGCATGTGTTTTTATGGCTACAAGTTAGTTAAACGTGGAATACACACCGTGGTTTCTGTTGTATAACGACAAATAAATGCACATTTGCACTTTGTTCAACTCTTTTTTTGTTGTTGTTCTAATTTTGCAAAGTAAAATGAGGCTAGATTCAGAGATGTTTTATGGCTGTCTTAACCACTAGCAGACTCATTTAGAGAATGGCAAATGTTCTCTAAAATCTTGCTTTGTTGAAGTACTATACATTAATCAGAAGAACTGCAAAGATGTAGGGTTTCAATAGCTTTGCTCATAAACAAATGTACATTTTTGGAGGAAATAAAACTTTTTCTAGTCTCACACTATGAACAGTTATCAACGGGTTTTACACAATCTTCATTACTGCCTTACAATTCAGATGACAACCAACTTCGTAATACATATAAAATGGATACATGTATAAACCACAGAAAAAAATGATAAATGACAATGTATTTAAGAGAAACCCTAATATATCTCCATTAGAAAGTAGTTAATTCAAGGCACAGTCCTCAATTATTCAGATAAGACAGTTTTTAATTTCACAAGCTACACAGGTTTCAGACCCAAATTAGTTAAATTGACAATTATTTAAATTAGCACAGAAAGCGATGCCAGGCTGATTAGAAAAATGTTCACTTAGTTATTATTTATGCCAAAATGATTTCTGATATCAATTTCCATTCTGGTTCCTCATGAGATGCTACAGATTAAAAAACATTTTACAACTGAAGACTGTGGGTCAATAATTGATGTGGTTCGACTAAAAGTAATCTGCCCAAAGTGAACTACAACTTCCACAGACGCAAATCACAAGACATGAATAGTGAAGAAATGACATATCATTTTATATACAATGGCAGTAATGCTGAAGGACTACTGAAGAATATTTCAGTGTGGTGGGTGTGAAGGCTATTTGCAGTGAATCAGGGAGTTTCATTCTTCATTGTTTTTACTACAGACAGATAATGGACTACCATCTTAGGACAGCTATTCCCTACAGAATGACAAAACACAGCGGATGACTGTTAGTTTCAGGGCCAAACAATGTGATTCACTGAGAAACAAACATCCAAAACAGTCATTATCCTGCCTTAGAATGCATTTATCACCATGCTGCTCCTTCTGATGATTGTTACAAGAGAATAAGGAGAATCATATCAACTATACTGAATATTTGTTTTCAGTGGCATTATAATGGCTTCACTCTGCCAACATTTTACACATATTGGTGTCATTCAGAGCTCTATATTTGTGCTCTACATTGTGCTGAAAAGCTTCATTTAAGCATTATATTTCATTGAGAAGGCAAACACAATGGCATAGAGGGAAATGTGAATCAGCAATGAAAGGAGTTTGTTTCTTTTGTGAAAATAAATGTAAATCTAACACTACACCTCAGGTCACAGTCAGTGAGGTGTGTGGTGTGTTCCCCTTGTGTCTCTCTGAACCTGATAAAGCAGTTACAGAAAATGAATGAAGGAATGAATTAAACTTTGTTTAAAAACAATGAGCAATGAGGACAACATTTACATGAGTTATAGTTTTACATTTACAAGTGTTTAGTAGTTGTAACTTACTCAAGAATATCTTTTTATATTTAAATTCTGCATGATCATCATACCAAGCTATATTTACATGAAGAAACAAATACATATACATGGAATACGTTCATGCAGATACATAAATGCACCTTTTATCCTCATTAACTTCACTTGTTTGACACAGATGCAGACGTATGCCCACAATGAACAGTTAAATTAAGCATCCAAATGACAACGCACATATTTTGTGCATTGCAACATAAAAAGGGAAGCAAATTCCTGATTCATCATAGAACCTAATGATGGTAAATGCTGCCTCAAATAAACCGAAACTGGTCATAAAGCAAAATGACATACATTATCTAAATAATACAACAACCAGGACCCTGAGACATGCACATTAAAATACTGAAATTGGTCTGCATGTGCAGAAAGGCAGTTTTGCAGAAATAGAGCCTATTCATGAAAACATTAGTGGCATTCGCTGGCTATATCTCCTTTCTAGTGAAAGAGCAGACATTTTACCATTTTTTTTTATTGACTTGGTGGAGCCATTTTGAGCCTATTTACTAATGAAACATGAGTGAATGGAGTAATGGTATTTGAATATCAAATATTTTAAGTGACCTTCTCACCTGTAAATGCTTTTTCCTCATTCATAGCTCATTGTGCTGGTTTAAAATTAAGTTGCTCTCAAAAAGATCTACACATCTCCCAGCACTAAACTATGACAAAATGTATTCATAGAAAAAATCATGACGAGCAACTCTCTGAGTGCATAAATCTGGCAATCCCAATCCAATGCCAATCTTAACTCTTAAACTGAATTAAACACATCTGAAATATGTCAGAAATAAGTCCAAAAACACTCTGAAGTACTGAATAACTATATTCATAATATATTCATAATTTCTCATCCATTACATTTGGGTTTTCGGTCATATTTATTATTCCTCACTTTTTACTTCAAGAGAATTTGATAAAGGCTTTGAGACTTAGAACAGCTTAATAATGAAGATAATATAAAGGCCTTCAATCAACTCTGATGATTTATGAGAACTGAAAGCATGAAAACAAAAGATGTCCCTCCTCTTTATTCCCTCTAATCTTTTTTTTATATTTTGTCACGCATTTTTTGGATCTTTAATCGATATGTAAATTACAAAGAAAAACTGATTATAAAATATATAGTGTAATTTATATTTTACATGAAACATATTTAAAACAATCTGGTCCTCTGGCCCTGTGTGAATAAATAGAAATATTTGTACTGACAAACACATAATACCATTATGTAAGAAATATTATTATATAAAGAAACATTATATATAAAGAAACTTAATTACTAATTAATTCGGACTATATATATATATATATATATATATATATATATATATATATATATATATGTGTGTGTGTGTGTGTGTATGTGTGTGTGTGTGTATGTATTAATTACTTGGAAGAAAATTATGTGCACATCTGATGAAAGTGAATTCAGTGCTTTACTGCTTTGTGTAGATGGCTATATTTAACCATTGGCCTGACTCAGCTGGCCTCTCTACGTTCCGAATTGGCAACGTAAAATCATGCATTCTGCACTTCTTTTGTTTTTTATATGTAGCTAAGCCAGTTTTTTGGCCTCTGATCTATTGTGTTGTTGCCAGCCTTTCCTCCCACCCCTACTGTTTTCTTCAAATGAAGCCCAGTGTCACCCACAGTATGCAATTTAATTAAAGTGTGAGCTGAAGCACATGGCTGTGATTATTAGTGAAGTGCGTTTAAGGCAACACCATCTGTGACAGAAAGATCTTATAAACTGCATCTATATAATCAACATGATGATCAGGATTTACGCATCTTTGATGCCACAAGACCATTCAGATGGTAAATAAGTCTCCTAGAAATCTCAGATACCTTTGCCACCCATTCTGAATGCAAATTCAAAGGATGACTGATCTAATAATGACCACCTAAGTGGCAATCAAAGCCTAATGAGAACTGATGGCTGACAGCTGAAGTGGCAATATATTTCACTGTCATATAAATGTATAGTTTAATCCATAAAATCACCATAATATATTTACATCCTACATGTTTCCATTTAATCTTATTTACATGTGTATGGCTATATTTACTTCTTCAAGAGGACATTTACATGGACAATTTACTTGACATAACATGTAAGCAATTAATATAATTGCTGTCGTAGGATTTTTAAAACGTTCTAATTTCACAATTCGGATGACTAGAAGATATATGGGGAAAAAAGGAACATATAAAAATATGCTTTGTTTTTTTTTAAACCCAGAGTTTAAACCCAGAGTAAAAAGTATTTTTTACAAATGAGATCTAAAACAGAAACATGCACATCACTGATACTGTCACTTTACAAGACACTAAAATATTTCTTACAGCCGATGAACGTTAAAGTAAATGTTATTGTATTATTGAGCAATATTGGTCCATAAAGAGTCTATAAAGAAGTACCTAGATACAAACCACACATGATGAGTGATTTTTAGCTGAGGAGCTTAAATAACTAACGGAATATCAAGAAATTGGTTCTTTTGAAGGGCATATGGACCAAACGAACTAATGCAGACAGTATTTACTTCAATATAATTATTTGAATCATACTTTGATTGATTCTTTGAACATAAATGTGAGAGTGGGGATTAAAGTAATTAAGGACGGAATGTGTTGAGTCTCACTAAACACATTGTACATTACAATTTATTTTACTAAAATGATAAACGACACAGTAAGTATCTGAGCAAAATGGATAGTCAGCAGACATCCCATAATCAGCAGGTGCGCAGACAAGAACTTTTTACTGGCCCATTTCCTGATTTCTCCTTTTGCTTCAGTAAGATTCAGAACAGAAACAGCAACAGACCCAGGTGTTACATCTCAAATCAACCATCTCTCTTCTGTTCTGCTATGTTTTGTTTCAGATAAAACAAAAGAACTTCTAAACGAAAAAATCAGAAAAATGTTTACGCAGAAGCAGAAGAACCAACAGCCTGATTAAAAAGACTCAACTATGTAAATACCTCTGATGAGACCACTGGCAGAGCCAACATAAACCTCCACTGCTGGTCAGTATGGGAAAGAATATTGTGCACGACATCTAAAGACAACAGCTTGCAAAATGAATGCTCATCATAAATTGCACTTTTTCCCTAAACGCAATCACCAGGAGTGAGGAGAATAATTTTAAAGAGAAAAGCAAGCTAGCTGAGAGGCTACATCAGCACAGATGCAACGCTAATCACCTCACAATAACAAGAATCTGACATCAGAGGCCATATGAAGGAGATGATCACTGAAAAAAACACGAAAATGAAAACCAGCATGATTGTCCTCTGCGTCAATGAGAAAACCCACATGTTCTTAAAACTGAAGTCATCTCACGTGCAGAATACACTGGACCTAACCTTTTAATGTTTAAGGTTTGACACCTGCATAAACTGATGAAAGCTATTGGAAACAAAATGTGTTTAAATTTCTCTTACCTCGTTCTGTTTTTACACTAAATTGACGTATGCTGGACTACAAAATCTGATAAACTGTAGGAGTAATACTTATTGGCATCTGTACAATATGTTCAGGGAACTCTTGTTATTGCCATTTGCTCACAATTCCCATATCAGTATGTACTGAATTGTTCTTATATGACCTGTATTACACTCCGTAATCGGTGGTATCGGTGCCATCTCTAGTGGTTGGCTTTGTGCCCTTCTGACTTCTACTTCTGTAGGCAAGGTTGCATACGAATATTCTCAGAGCCGCCATAGGTGCAGTATGAATGTAGGCAAGAGCAAGAGCAGCACATACTACAGAGTAAATATGCACACCAGGGCATACTGCCCAAGACTGCTCAGGCCAAAGGGTCCTGTGGATAAAACAGGAGTCGCAGTGGTGTTCAAGAAACTTCAAACAGGATAGAGTAATCGTTTGGGTTCATCTTCCTCTTTCAAGAGTTAGGTGTAAGATTAAAGATGTAATAGTGCTTTTACTGTCAGAGTCTGCCTTTGAAGCTGGGAACAGAAGCAAAGAATCTCAGAAGTCTGAACCTTCATTACCACACTTCTGAGCACCTGCGAGCTAAGGGCATTCTCAACAAAATACACTGACATGTCCATAGGATGTTTTTTTACATGTAACTAATGTTAAATGTACCTGCATATTCTGCTGATACTTTAAAAGGGAAGTCATGCATTGGTGAGAATATTTAAACTGTGCTGTGGAATGTTGAAGAACTGCAGTAGAGTATACCACTGAAGAACTGCAGTAGAGTATACCACTTATGCTTACTATCATTCATTCATTAATTCATTATCTGTAACCGCTTACCCAGCTCAGGGTCGGTGGGTCCAGAGCCTACCTGGAAACACTGGGCGCAAAGCAGGAATACACCCTGGAGGGGGCCCCAGTCCTTCACAGGGCAACATACACACCTAGGGACACTTTTGAGTTGCCAATCTGCCTACCAATGTGTGTTTTTGGACCATGGGAGAAAACCAGAGCACACGGAGAAAACCCACGCGGACACGGGGAGAACACACCAAACTCCTCACAGACAGTCACCCGGAGTGTGTCTTGAACCCACAACCTCCAGGTCCCTGGAGCTGTGTGACTGCGACACTACCTACTGCCCCTTGCTTACTACCAATGTCCAGAATATATTTGCTTTGAAAAAAAACCAACAGTCTGGACTTTTCAAAGTTAATTAGTATTAGAGATTTTGTTTCACATTATTTTGGAGCATCAAGTTTTTACAGATTACAGTTATCTTTCTTGAAATAGGTCAAATCATTTTATTCCTTATTAACCTCAATCTAAGACTCTAGAAGTCATTATTCTTGAGTAAGCTATTATAAAACAGTCAGTGATTATATAATAAGTGAGACTGCAAGCAGAAAAGGTGTGATTAGCAACAGATTTCACACATTCTTGAATCAGAAAGGAGTTTGCCTTCTTGTCTGCTGTGTGAAGTTGAAAGCAAATCTCTTCTCAGACAGGCCTTTTGAAAAAAGGATATAAATAGAAGATATATTTTACAGTTAATTAAGTACGGAAGTGGCTATCATATGGCAACCACAAACATTCCACTTGTACAAATCCGGACAGAAAGAAATACATGACTATAACAAATTCTTTGTATATACTATGTTATGAAAAGACGCGTTCACCACAGACTATAAATCATTGCAGGCTGTAATGTTTTGAATAGGTGCTGGTTTGCTAATAAATTTTGCTTATTATTTATTTTAACATCTGTTATGCAGTACTTGAATAATTGGGCCACTGATTATTTATTTAATTTAAATTCAGCCTAAATATAGACTGTTTTTTCTACACATATAGCCTGTTTCAAAGATTGTGTGAAACTTAACTTTTTGCATCTACATCCATACTGTGCAAAATTCAGAGAGCACAGAATTCAACCTTTACTTACCGATGTGCAAAACAGCTGTTATTCTATTTCTTGCACTTGTGTTTCATGCACCATATCATAAAGTTACATTTCCTGACTTAGACTTGGAGACATAAGGTGTATAGTTAAAATCTGGTTTATAAGGGCTGCTCATGACTCATGTTGATAGATTTGTCTCTCCTAAAATATATTAACTTCCTGTACATTCTGCATTGCAGATCCAAGGCAGGTGTCTTATTGCGATATTTTATGTTAACAATTACTTACCACTTCCTACTGTCATGACCACTGATTTAGAAATTGTGGCATGAGACGATATGTTAACATAATAACAATTTTAATCCTTACAATTCAATGGACTCAGAAGTCTTACTGGCCTTTTCTGTAGCGTTCTTAATGTGGAGTTTTCATATATTTTGCCTGCTATTTCAACCATCACTTACTACGTGTCAATTATCCCCTAAAAATATATTTCCAAGGGTTTTTATTAAAGGTGGAGATTCAATAGATAAACATGCATTTACAGATGTATTTGAAAGGAATTTATATTTGTTTGTTTATATATATATATATATATATATATATATATATATATATATATATATATATATATATATCCTTTTCAGTACTATATAAGACCCTTTATATGTTAAGAGTGCACAATTTGCCTAGCTAGTCTTACAATGGCCTCAACCTTTGTTAGTTTCAGGGCAACTATCTGTATCGTGCTAACATTAGATGGCATGCCTATGACAGAACACGGTAATTAAACACAAAAATACTTTAATAACTTTGCAAGTACTAATTTGTTAGTTTATTTGGTTCTGCCTGAAACTTCAAGTAGAAATTGCATGAACCACTGGGGATATGTTTCATTTCAACCAAGCACAAGGTCATGTACATGTGGGGACACTTGCACCACTGACCAAATTCCACTGAAATGAACAGTTGCTAATGCTAATGACTCTCTCAGGTCTCTGCAGTTTGTCATGGTCCAAATGTTCTACTCAAATCACTTAAGTCTGGAACAGAACAGTCTAATGTAATGTGTTGGTTTAGGGCCAGATTTCCTATTGAACAACTCTTCAGCTAAACCAAATTTAGACTTTGTGACTCTGATTACTGATCAGTACAAAATCTACAGTTCCAACACCCTTTTAAGCTTCTCATTCCAGAGATGGCTAGGAGCCATATGTGTCATAGCAAGAAAAAGAAAAAAATAAAACAATCCAGATGACATGAGGTGGGCTGACTTTGCCTCATTATGCTGAAAGTCCATGACAAGCTGTACCTTCCTTCAGTGAAACATTTATTATCGTGTCAATGTCATCTATGCCAGTGAAGTCATTTCAGCTATGTGTGTGTGTGTGTGTGTGTGTGTGTGTGTGTGTGTGTATACAGTTCTAATGCCTTTCAACTGTGGCCACTGCAGAGGCCAGTGTCTCCTGCTAATCCCAGTGTTGCATAACACTCATTCATTGAGTCCGCAGCAGCCTATCGGCACCTACCCGAAAACCAGCTCTGCCTGACAGCAATGATAGCTAGCGGCAGGCTGTAGCTAGCTGCTAACTGTTGCATTTCATAAGCTTTCAACACATCTGCCAGTCTACCGCCTGTGGTAAAGGCACTCAAAAACCCAGCTGATGCATGTCCACCATTAATCCTCTGCTAAAATTTCAGCTAGACAATGAGAAATTACAAGATTTGCCCAAGACAAACAAACAATTATGATAGCCACAAGACTTCAGAAAAGCCACTTACATAATAAATGGCAAAAGATAAACATAAACACTATGAAGAATATAGAATGCTCATTTTCAGCATTGCCATTATGATTTATCACTGCTACTGTATGAAGAGAAAAGGGACATCATGCTTGCTGCTTCAATATAGGTCCAATATTCAAAATACTCTAACATTAAATCTGATGTAAGATATGCTGTTTAAAGAGTGTATTTAATGCAAAGTAAAGAGATGTTAAGAATCTAAATAAGAGAAAAAAGAAGTATTGACTAGCTTGATATGCCAATATATTCATTAACAGGCAAAGAGCAATTGTGTATTCTTTGTTTTAAAAAATAGTAAAGTTACAGGTCATATAGCACATATTGAATACATTATTAGTTACATTTATTTAAATTCACACAAGAAATACTTATGCAAAAATCCTGGCTGTACTAGTTTAAGAGTATCTTGTAATATTGAATCTGCAGTTTAGTGATAATCTGATGCAATTTCAAAGAATCATGCTGAAAAGATTGTGTATAAGGATTTATATTTTATAGGAACAGCTTTCAAGTAAAGCTCCACACACATACTCTCAGAATCTACGTGACCACAAAAAAAAAAATATATATAAATTATTTGCGAGTGGTGCAACCACCTAAACACTGGATGAATCTCCATCTCCCATCAATAACTCAGCATGAAACCAGCCAAAATGGTCAAGTTTTTACTGATGTAATAGAATTATTCTTCTCCAAGTGTGTTGAGCTATCATGTTACACAGTGGTAGTAGCAGCTCAAGCAGGATTTTGGAACTTTGTGGTATGGGTTTTGAAGTTAAATAAAAAGTTGTCTTAGTAAAACACAGATACTTGTTCAGTGATCTTGCTGAAGATGAAATATCAACATGAAGTGAAATATCCATGATCCTCAGCTAACCTTCTCTCAGGCTATTGTGGCACAGACTGAATTCTTACCAGATCTTGGAAATCTCCGGTAGGGAATGCATATTCCACATAGCAAAATCATTAATATGATTTTTAATAAACTTCAGAGCCCTGAAGGGAACAAACTGAATTCAAAGATGTACATTATTCAATTACAAAAACTGGAAAGGAAAAAAAGACATAATGAAAACAAAAAGAGTGACTTGCATGTTGAGCTGTAAGTGAATTATTGGCTGATGCAAACAGATCTGTAGGGGAAAATGGATGAATCCCAATTTTCTCTCAGATACAACTCAGTGATAATAGCAGAAAGCACAGTGTGATTCAGGCTCTATGAATCAATTAGCTGACAGAAGTGTGGGCTTTTTTTCATTACAGGTCTAATGTAATTATTCTTAATTGAGTCTAGCTTCCATAAGAAGCAATAAGCAACCATAATTTCCACCAGTGTCCTCCCACCACCCATTCAAACATGCAGCCTCAGGTGTTTATTTTCAGACAGAAGACAGAACTCTCTGTAGCTTTTAATGAGTGGCAAAGATTGATGGTGATGGCAGCTTAAGTATCTAAAAAATGCTTGACACTTTGGCTCTCTGGGTAGTTCTAAATACAGAATGTAAATGGCTGTGGCTTTTCATGAACTTGTATACAGAAAAGGGATCCACTAAATTGCCCCAATTCAGCCCAGTTGCCATGAGAACCCAATTTTTTCTAGTATGGATGTAAGACCACCAGCATATATATTGTTCCCTGAGAAGGTGAAGCATGAAAAAAAAAAAGGCAACAAATGTCACATCGTATTTGAGTCACGTCACACAGTCTGACTCATTTGTTCACTTGAGCCCTAGCAGGAAGCCAAGACAATGGATTAGATTTCTGGAAAAAAACACTGACAGCATTTCAAGTGCAGGAGAGATTCCTAAGAAGTATTCTGGATGCAAATGAATGGCAGATATTGAAACCGAGTATTCATGAATATGATCGTTCAACAGATGGCGGAGATGATAGTAGCCAGAGTCATACATGAGAAGCTAAGCAGATGAAGCTGAGCCCATATAAAAAATCAGCTAATAGGTTTGTGGCATCTGAGGGACATCCCATAATATTGACATCCCTACTGCAATAGTTATGATAGTAATCATATGCTATGTTTCTTTCATTCATTATCTGTAACCGCTTATCCAATTCAGGGTCGCAGTGGGTCCAAAGCCTACCTGGAATCATTGGGCACAAGGCAGGAATACACCCTGGAGGGGGCGCCAGTCCTTCACAGGGCAACACACACACATTCACTCACACCTATGGACACTTTTGAGTCACCAATCCACCTACCAATGTGTGTTTTTGGACTGTGGGAGGAAACCAGAGCACCCGGAGGAAACCCACGCGGACACGGGGAGAACACACCAACTCCTCACAGACAGTCACCCGGAGCAAGAATCGAACCCACAACCTCCAGGTCCATGGAGCTGTGTGACTGCGACACTACCTGCTGCACCACCGTGCTGCCCATGTGTACGTTTGATAGTGAAAATATTTCAGTCATGTAAATAAATAAACCATAGACATGTCATGCATTTTTACTGATTAATTGCATGATTCAGTAATTCAGTAATTGTATCTTCAGGGATTAAGTCCTGTGATAATTTTGCCTTCTTCTGGGTTTCACACAATGTTGAATCCTTCAAGAAGCAATTACTGATGTCACTGAATTATTTATCTGACTGAAATAGATGCAGTATCAAAAGTATAGCAAAAACTATACTACTCTCTGTAGTTTGTAATGAATGGAGAAGCATGATGATGGCAACTTAAGCATCTAAAAATATGCTTGACACTTCGGCTGCCTGGGTAGAAGAACAGAATGGAAATGGTTCTGGATTTTTATGAAGCTTTACACAGAAAATCAGATCATACCTGCTGATTTGCTACACCAAGAACAAAACAGACTATTACATCTGAAGGAAATCCCATTATACATATACACATCCACATACAAAACTAATCCAGACGCGAGAAAGACAACTGAAAAAAAAGATCAGAAAATATAATTTTTCTTCTCACTGGTTTCACATAAGCTTTTAAGCTTAAAACACCTTGGAGTGGAGGACACAGGAGATGCTTCTTTAGGATCAAACACATCACATGGTGAAGCAAATTGTTCCCTCTCCTCTTCATTAATCTCTAACCTGCTGAGTGTCAAAAATACAGGTCAGCCAGCCAGTGAAAGCCGAAAGGTTAGTCAAGATTCTTCACTGAGCTAAAGAGCTCAGCTTCAAAATTAAGTGTTTCTTACACCCATGCTGTTTACCTTTTTAGAAGTCTAAATGATAATGATAATTGTAAGCTGGGTCTACACAAAAGTGAAGAACGAGTCTGGAGTGCAGCATGATTTAAACATTGTCTGTTTGTTAAATATCATATGTTCATTGAGAGGATGAGCATATTCTTGAAAGCAACAAAAAGGAGTCAATGCAATAAATTTGAACTTGTTTTCATGAGGATTTAAGCCTAGCTATACTGTGAAACCTTGCAGCTAGATGAAGATAATAAGTGTTCTGTAAAATAAGGAGACAAAGTGTTGATGGAAGGAATCATACACCCACATACATCAAAACAACACGTATAACCCATGGTAACCTCATCGGGCTTGCAAGGCCAGCAGGTGGTGCTTGAAAATGCATGCACCTGTGAGTTATTGCCCCTAGGGATAAACCTTTTGGGGCAGTTTTAGAACTGAGGATGTTTGTTCTCTCAGTCTCACTCTCCCTGTGTTTCTCTCTCTGTGTCTCTCTCTCTACCTCCTTCCATTTTCTTGTATTTTCTGTTGCTTACTGAGGGTTCCACTTATAACTTAACTGTCTCTCGTATATGGCTTATCAACAGAAAAGTCTTTGAGAAATGTCAGTTCATTTGTATGTTTATTAAATAATATGTCTACTGGGCTTTCAATTTGGCGTAAAAAACATTTCAGTGTGAGATCACAGATTGAGAAGCCATAAAACATTCTGTTTAACTGGTGTCAGTAGAGACTAATTAGTTTTTTAAAAAGCTGATGGCAATTCATTGCCCTTTTGCTCTATACACGGCATGGTAAACAGTATCCCAACCCGTAACGTATCTAGGATCATAGTATTTCTACAGGCTTAGCCAAAATGTAGGCAGCTTATCAGGATTTGAAATACACCCACTAGTACTCAGAATGTCAGGAGTGCTGTATCATTTACAGGGTCTAGAGAATAATAAGCTGACTCACTTTAATTTCAATGGAGATTGCAGGGTGCATTAATATGGGTTATGCTAATTCTACTTAGAGTATAATCACCATTCAAAAGGCACCCTACTCATTCTCAGCCTTGTACATTGGCCCTTATGCAACAGTGATGGCTGCTGGTGTATTCATACTAAAACAAAGCACTATGGCTTTAATAGAAGCCTTCAAGTGAATAAGAGCTTTTTACCAGTGTAATCCAAATATTTTGCATCATAAAACAGCTGTTAATTCCATAGCTGCTGTGCACAAAGAGTTACGCAAACTATTAAACAGCCTTGCTTACACTGTGAGAGGAAACATGTATCCAGACACTTTTGTTCTCACTCTTTAATGTACTTCAAGTGCATTTGCCACATCAAATGCCCACTCATAGTGCCTTTTTTACAATTAAGTTGAATAAAAACTATTAATTCAAAAGCATAAAGTATGTGTTACATAAATATTGACACACCTGAAAAACTTTCCCTATATCATTCTTTCAATGTATTAACAACTTTTAAAAACAGAAGTGTCTGAAAATCTGTTTCCTCTTACTGTTTGCATGCAGAGGACGTATACATGCAATGCATGTAGGTGTGCAGTATAGTAAACTTCTATTCAATCTAAGCGTTGGCTTGGGAACAAACAATGGGTTCAATTTCACCTAAAGACTCTAGGGGAGTGCGCAAGAAACAGTCTCTTGGAGATTTACTTGGAGAGGTTTTCAAATTAAACTTAAAACCACAGCTGTCTCAGAAGTTCAGCACAGCTCAGTCCAACTACTTATCCATTGTAATTTGTTGCATTCATAGCAAGTCACAGAAATACACAAAGAATACCAATGAACTGTTAGCTGTAAGAGTCCATACAGTTACACTGTCCTGGCTCAGTGCACACAGAGTGCATAAAATAAGGTGCACTGGCATACGGACTGTTCAGCCTTTCAGACACGCAGCACTTCACCCAGCTGGCAAGTGCACAGCATTTCCAAAAAGGGACCCTCTGAACTATAAACCACAATAACTCTATGAAGAATAAGAATGATACTAGTACTGAACTGCAAACCCCTAGAGGCTGATGAGTGATGCAATCACTTCCATTATCTACTCAGAACATCTTAGACAAAGCACAATACAGGGACTCAAACACATGAACCAGTCATATTTTCAAAAATTAACAGTAACATGTGTGTTATATCTTTTTAAATTACACCCCAGCTCAGCATAACAGATTCCTGCCAGCTTCTGTGCCTTTTGTGTTTTAAAGTGCCTCCTCAGAGGATTTTAAAAAAAGATTTTAAGAACAATTGGACACCATCTATCTACCACAGATATTAGTAGTCCCATTTCCCCTATATCTTTTAAAAACCTATTAATAATTACATTTTTTGATATCTTGATATCAAATATCTTTGATATTTACTTTTATCATCTCCCATAACATGTCTCCTGAAAAAAAAAGAATGTCTACAATGAATGTTCTTTATTTGTATCACAAACGTAAAAGTTAGACAAAATGAAAAGACCTTCTGAAGGAATTCCAGTTAGTGTGATTAATTATTTAGTCACTGACTATATGCTTAGGCCAAAGTCAGCTTTCTTGAATTTTAAACCTTAATAAGTGTCTGGAAATGCATGGAATTACATAATTGCTGTCAGGTGACTGCTAGAAGATGCTGTATTATTGCCATAGAAGGGTGCATGTTATGCAGTCAGCCAGATGCTTCAGCCATCATCCGCTAGCTAAAATCATGGCTAATGTGATACAAACCACCAATTTGCTTTTAAGACCAAGAAGAACTGATATGCAATACACGAAAACTGATACTTGATGAAAAATGTGCAGCTGTGATCAAACAGTGATCAAGGAATTTCTTTAACTACTTCATCAAGCTAGAATCCCAGCTGAATTCAATCCATAGCCTGCTGCATACTGTTATAACATGCTTCATTAAATAAACAGCTTACATTTAAATTCCTTATTTTGTGTGTACATGATATAAAATTTGAAAAATAATCTTGCTACTAACACTTGCTTGAGATATGGGACTTCACGCAGACTTCAGAGAAGTCAACTTCCAGTACCCCTGCCTGTTGATGCAGAGATGTTCTGAAAGCAATAATTATCAGACTGTGTTCTGAAAGCAATAATTATGAGGGAGCAGTTGTGCTGAACAAATTAAACATTTTGGGGGGGAGGTGTGTTCTCCTCCACTCAGCCAACCACTGTTGCCTAAAGGCTTGATTGAACAGAATTTCAGCAAATTACACTAAGCCAACAACATCCCATAACCAAGCTGTGTCTGAAAGTTCAAACCATGATTACTATCTCAGGAATTAGTGGGCTGTATAAAAATGAGAATTCCCAGCAGTGGCATAGAATAAATGATGATGAATGAACTATGATTGAGAGCCAACAGTGGATTACTGCACTTCTCGGCAAAATGCTAGCCATCCTGCTCACCGCTGACCCATCTGCTTTCAATTAACCCTAAAGAAGGCTATTGGCCAAGTCTAACCATAAGTTGTTGCTTTCACACGAACCTATCCAATAGATCAGAATGGTAATACAAACATGTCTACTATGGATGTATAGTATATATTGCTAGCTCTATTATTAATCATAGTACATGAATTCATTGGCTACCACGAGTCAGTGTGAGAAGAGTTTAAAGTAATAAGCTAAGTATTAGCACCGGATATCTTGCAATATTTTGCATGATTTTTTAATGAGATTGGTAGGAACACCATTTAGAAGTAATAATAATTTCATCAAGCACTGACTGCAGAGACGTTTCAAACAAGAACAAAGTTAGTTACATTTTTCAAAAATGGCTGGATATCAACACTATAAAGAACAGTGCATTACTAGTGCTGAAAATTTCCATGACAAAGCAGGTCAGCTAATTTAAGAATACGACAAATATAACTCTTAACCAAACTTTCAACTTCATTAATGATTTTGGACATGTGTGAGTTGAACGAATAAAATAGGAATGTCAAAAAAGTAGAGAAATCTCAACGGCTTGGTGCATGGCCAGATGCAATCCATTTGAGAGGACTCTAAGGACTGCTTTGTACTAATACTTGTTTTTCCTTCTGGGGTAATGCATTAATCACTGACAACAATAAGGATAAATTCATAAACTAGATATTTAACATGCACAGTAATCGTCAGTTTATAAACAGAATAACACAATGGGTGCACTCCAAGAATAACTGGCAAAAGCTTTAGAATACACTTTCATTTAGTAAAAAGTGACAACCACAGAACCATAGCTATGGAATCAACTTTGAAAAAGATTATAGTACTGTACAAAAGTCCAGCACTGCTTTTAGATTAATATTCAGTCTCAACAGACTAAATACAAGCAGAAAGTTTATTGTAATGCTGGTGTGCAATGGATGAAGTGAATGAAGCAAATGCACAGATGAAGAACATAGAAAAAGTTTGAGAAAGTAAGCAACATAAAATGCATGAATAAAACAAAAATGAAACTATTACAAGCAACATGAACTAACCAGCAAGACATAACCAGATAATGACAGATACACACAAGTGTATATACACACAGATGATAGGCACCTGTGAGTTATCTCATGTGACCAAACAGGGTCACATGTTAAGCACATGTAAACAAAAACAAATTGAATTATAAACTGAGCAAGATGCAGAACTACGACAAAGCAAGAATATAAACAACAGGAATAAGACAAACCTTGACACACATATTTTACTTTTTATTCTTAATGCAACATCCATATTTTTGGGAGATTTGATTTCTGTTTTTCAAGTCAATCTGCAGCAATGTTTTCCTCATCTTAGAAGCTAGTAGCATGAGTTACTTCTTAATCAAAAATGTAGACTCATCAGTGTTGTTGGGACTCACATCAATAGTGTTTTCTATGTATAAAACTATGCTCTTTATATCTGGCACTAAAATAATACATGTTACCATGACAACAGAAAAATTAACAGCATCTCACACACCCATAATGGACCCTCTGTCACCTCCCCCTGCTTATCAAAAATGCCATAGATGTTGTCTATTCTGTGATTATAGGACCTTTATCTTAGGCTTGGACAGCTTTTAATGTTCACATTTATGTTATCATGCAAAAGCAGTTAATGAAATATCAGAACAACTAAACTTTCTGGAAGCGAGTGTTTAGCATAATTTGATGGGCACTTTTAAATGAACCCTGAAGAACCCCTTTTATACGAGAACCATGAGAAGAAAGAGAAAAATGTTCCAGTGCTCAACTTAATCTGAGATACTGCAGAGCATCAAACGAGGTGTGAGCAGGTACAGTAATTTCTGACTCAGATTACGGTCATTTACCGCAAATGGAGAGTAATCAGTCCCATTACCTACGTCAGGCTCTTGTGTGCTGCAGTAGTTAATGGAGCTAAGCCTAATCATAGAATGAATCAGAGTAAGTGTGTATAGGGTCCTATCCAGCATCACCTCACATCTGCCATAGGTATATGAGAAGCTTTTAAAAATCAACAAACTCCTTTTGAGAGCATACCGTTTGGTGAAGACCCTTCATAATCACTCTGCAATCAATGCTAAGTGGTCCACAGGTGCTCTGAAGAACTTGCAAATCCTATCTGACATAGGATTTTAATTGTAGTATGGAGGTTTTCATTTTCATCTGTGGGTTTCTTCCTTAATCTATTGAGATCCCTACTGAACACATTAATAAACCAGTGAAACTGCAAGAGCCCCCTTCAGGGTGTGTTCCTGCCTTGTGCCCATGATTCAGGGTAGGCTCCGGACCCACTGTGACCCTGAACTTGATAAGCGGTTACAGATAATGACTGAATGAATGAATGACTGCAATATGTAATCTATTAGGGCCTGTTTCCTCTTATGATCTTGGTTATTACTAAATTAGCAATCTCAAAGCTTAAAAACTATTATGGATCCACTATTATGATTTTTTCTATCATTACTAAAAACACATATACAAATGATGAATGGAAGCCTATAGCTTAAAAAGAAGTCACTAATTAATTTGTCATTCTCCTAATACAAATGCTAACTCCGAAATTATAAAACTGTTCCTCAATCTGATATATACATACATGTTTTTAAACTATACGACATGATACATTTTATAAAAACACAAGTTTGCTGAATACCCATAAAGCACAGCAGCCATCATGATGCATTACATTCTCTGAATTTACAGTATGTCCAGTTTAATAAATCAACTACCAGCCTATTTTTGTAAAATAATTACTGAATTATTGAAGAAAAAAAATCTGTGCTATGCTCCTCTGCTTCCATTGCATTAGCATTCCAGCCATCGTAGAAGCACACAATGAAAGTGAAAAATGCATCATAAAACAGGGCAGCTGTCACTGGAGAAGCTGAATCACTCACACTGCTGACAGACAGACCTCACATGCACCATGAATGCACTCAGCCACAGTTATATGAATATTTATCATTGTATGCTATTTATTCAAAGCACATTTGGGTTAATAAGCTCGCCTTGACTGGCTCATCAAAGTAGCCAGCGATGCTAACTAAAACATTATTGCTGCCACTTTGATGATGGCTAAATGTAAAATATAAGGGAAGTCTAAAATCTGTAAGACAGTTTCATATATAAAATGCATGACTTATTCTGTGGCCAATGGTTTTCTATTAAGTAAATTACTTATTACATGATATGGATCATTATTCTACTAATACTTCCTTATTTTGACTAAATTAAATGTAGGCATTAATGCCTCCTAAAGTTTAAACATTTGAGGTGGTGTGACTTTCAAACAATAAAGATTACATTATGTAAATTCAGGAAATTAGGAAAGTTCAGGGTATGATCAATGATCATACAAAGTGTTGATAGAAAAATCTGCGCTAGATTTCCAACATTCCAGTCGACACTTCAGTCCAGTCCTTGACCAAACAACATACTTAGTAAAAACCTTCAATCATTTAAACGCTAAAAGGATCATTTAGATGTATGTCTAACTGACTATTCATTCATTATCTGTTACCGCTTATGCAGTTTAGGGTTGTGGTGGGTCCATAGCCTACCTGGAATCATTGGGCACAAGACAGGAACACACCCTAGACGGGGCATCAGTCCTTCACAGGGCAACACACTCACACCTACGGACACTTTTGAGTCGCCAATCCACCTACCAACAAGTGTTTTTTGGACTGTGGGAGGAAACTGGAGCACCTGGAGGAAACCCACTTGGACACAGGGAGAACACACCAAACTCCTCACAGACAGTCACCCGGAGTGGGAATCGAACCCACAACCTCCAGGTCCCTGGAGCTGTGTGACTACGACACTACCTGCAGCACCACCCCACATACTGACTAGATAACAAATAATATAATTATCCACAAAACAGCCACTGTTAGCCACTGTCTTAGAAAGAGTGCTTAAATACTAAATGTTATGTCACAAGAAATAATAAAGTTTACTAATAAAGCAGAGTCAGATGTTCCTTGTAAAATGTTTCTATGTATTTTAACCACACTATGTCATACCAATATTTACTGACGAACTTAAGCTTTCACAGCAGTGTCATCACACAGTGTAATGATAACACATGACTGCAACAGTATGTTCTGTTGCTGGTTGCTCCTAGGAGCAAAAGCAGCCAGGCAATTTAAAAGGGACTTTCACTTGTGGGCTCATTAGCTTTAGAGTGTACTGTAGGGTCAGTAATCTTCCAGATCCTTTCCACCCTGGGTAGCTCCACTCAAAATACGGTCTTCAAACACACAGGCCATGTGTTCTAGCCCCCTCCCACCATGCTGCTGTGCTTTCGTCACCCTAAAGCAAAAAGCCTCGCTCTGCTTCACTTGCCTAATTACGTACTGCTTTATGTAATTGAGGCCTACGGAATGCATGATATAGCTGCTGTTAGCATATGTATCTAAATCTACATCTTCTTCTCAGACCATTTTTACTTGAATCTTATTTAGCAGTTTGGAAACAAGGACACTCTGGGAGGTAGGGCGAGAGAGAGACAGAGAGAGAGAGAGAGAGAGAGAGAGAGAGAGAGAGAGAGAGAGAGAGAGAGAGAGATAGATAGATAGATAGATAGATAGATAGATAGATAGATAGATAGATAGATAGATAGATAGATAGATAATTTAAAAAATCTAAATAATGGATCATTATTGTTCCCAGCCCAGAGTGAATTCAAATAAACTGTACTTAAAAAAACATAAAAAAGCAGGCAGCATAGGCTTGGCTGCCTGTTCAAACAAGTTCTAAATCAGCAACATTTTCAATTAATTTGAAGTTTAGAATAATAAATATAATATTGAACATTAATATCTCCTTTGCTCTAATTTAAATTCTACATTTAATTAATGTCCATATATCAGCATTGGTATAGTCATCAGCAGATATCTACAGTATATAAACAAATTAGAATGGTATCACAGTTATTTCAGTAATGGGAAGACATTTATTAATTTATGAAGGACCAAAAATTGAATCCTGTTAATCCGCTCCGGGTGAATGTCAGTCAGGTTTCAATAATACGAAAGTAATTCAAAAAATATTAATATATAATTGTATAGGTGCATACATGGCAAAAATACCACAGAAAACGTTCTGAGTCAACTATTTGTTCATAGATGGTCATTAGTGGTCTGTATAGCAAACACCAGCTTCCAAAGAGGTAACAGTTTTCTGTACAGCTGTAAGAGTGCCTGTGACAAAAAAAAATAATAATAACAAAAAATTATAATCAAATGTCCACTCCAGAAGCAGCTCTGTGTGATTAAAACTTGCTATGTATGCTTCAATTTGTATCCTAGAGCAAACATACAGTAGAGTGATAAATCTCACTATGCCTGATCCACAAGCTAACCCAAAGCAAATAAGCATCAAATAAGGCCTCCACCCACCCACTCTCTAATAATTTACTATTAGTAAGCCACTTACTAATAATGCATCATAATGAACAGGAGATTAATTACACGTGATCATGGCCAGGTCTATAAAAGTTCTCTGAAGTGCAAGCGCCAATGCCCAGCCCAAAGTATTCAGAACACATTCTGTCCATTGATTAATTCTAAGCATCTGTGTCTCTATCGCATTTTTTTTTAAAGGAAGCCCAGCCATAAGGCCTGAAAATGCTCTGCTTTGTCTTCAATGTCATATTCATCATTGATTTGAACACAGACGGGGAACAAACACATCTATCTCAACATGACAGGAGTGATTGCTCCCCCTTTTATATCATAGTTTTTTTTCCACCCCACCCCCACCCCATCAAAAAAAAAAAAAACACCAGTAACTGGAGTCAGCTTCTCTACTGTTTGCTTTGTTATGCATGCTGTGTGTTCCCATTACCATAAATGTGCTTACGTGCTGCTTGGCTTGAATTTGGTTTTATGAATGCTTACTGATTCAACATGGCTTTGCTGGTGGAACACCAACAAAAAAAAAGTCAAAGCTGCAGATGTGGACAAAGGTACCATCTGCTCTGAAAACTGTCATCAAGTGTGGCCAGCAAAAATGGACAAGGGAAAAGAGTGGATATAGAAAAGATTAGGACAAGTAATATCAATCATGCTGCGACAATCCACCTTTGTTGCGAAGAGTAACTTCACTTGATGTTTAGGATGGAATGAAACAAACAGTGATGGTTTTCATTCTTCTTTTATTCTCTCCAAAAAGAGCAAGCTTTTGAAGAAGCTTTTACCAGTAAACATGTAGCATACACAGATACAGATAGAGGGTTTGCATATCACAATTGGCCACCATAATCAATCACTGGAATTAGAAATGCAGACCTAGCTACATCAATGGTGCCAATGTTTAGTTTTAATGGAATCAACAAATCCTAGACAGTTTAGTATAATCGAAATTTAATTAACCTATTTGTACATATTTCAGTACATTGAATACAGTACATGTTTCAGCAGTCACACCTTCTATAAATTTGTGTCAACTAGTCCCAATAGTAGTCATTCATGCCCATGCCACCTTGTTTCACAGGTCAAGTTATTTGCTTTGGAACACCTTTAAGGTCTACTTTGTCCCCAGGTTCTGCTTCATTTTTCTGCTTCATTTTCATCTTCAACTCATCTGCAAACATGGCTCTTCTCAAAGGTTTTTTTTTTAACAACCTGTAACCTTGCTTTTCTCTCCTTACTTGTGGTTTGCATCACCAGGTGAGGCCCCTTAGATTACGTTTCTTCTTAAGTATTCTTTTGTTTATTGTAGTCTTTGATACAAGTGCCCACAATGTTTTGATCTGTTCAAAAGAATTTATTCATGTTGGAATGTACTGTTCTATCATCTACTATTGTACCAAGCCAATTTTAAAAAAAATGTTTGGATGCTGTGCAAAATGTAAATTAAAGGCTACATGCCAAGATGTGCAGATTAATTGGAAAAATACAAAGACAAATGCTAATGTTGAAACTAGGAATGTTTTTTGAATTTTTAATTTGATGCCAGTTACACGTTCCAAAAAAAAAAAAACACTAGACACTTCATGAGTTTTTGTTGCCCCATACCAACTTTTTTGGAAGGTTCTGTGGGCATCAAATTACAAATATGCATATTTTTCAAAAAACAATACAATTTCTCAGTTTTTCATTCATTCATTCATTCATTATCTGTAACCGCTTATCCAATTCAGGGTGGCGGTGGGTCCAGAGCCTACCTGGAATCATTGGGCGCAAGGCGGGAATACACCCTGTAGGGGGGCGCCAGTCCTTCACAGGGCAACACACACTCACACATTCACTCACACACTCACACCTACGGACACTTTTGAGTCGCCAATCCACCTACCAACGTGTGTTTTTTTGGACCGTGGGAGGAACCCGGAGCACCCGGAGGAAACCCACGCGGACACAGGGAGAACACACCAAACTCCTCACAGACAGTCACCTGCAGCAGGAATTGAACCCACAACCTCCAGGTCCCTGGAGCTGTGTGACTGCAATACTACCTGCTACGCCACCGTGCCGCCTTTTATTCTTTAATTAATTCACTTATTTATTAATTTCCTCTAACCTCTTCATCCTATCAGGTTCATGGCAGGTCAGAATCCTACCATGTGTTTTTGGACTGTGGGAGAAAAGGAAACCCACATAGACACGAGGAGAACACAACACAGACAGTGACCTAAGGATGGAAAGCTACTTACCAGCTGGCTGCCCACTTTTGGGGCTGTTCACGGTTGCCACATGCAGCGTTAACATATAGAATTTTCTAAGTCCTCTGAGGTCAACTATAACAAGCATTTATTTGAAAGACATTAAATGGCACCATATATTTATATACTCCTCACAGACAGTCACCCCCACAACCGAACCCACAACCTCCAGGTCCCTGGAGCCTGCCACCCTGCCACCCTCAATTTCTCAGTTTAAAGATTTAAAATACTGTCTTTCTACAATTATAATTTAAATATATATCACTGCATTCTGCACATTTTGCACAGTATCCCAAAGTTTTTCTGGAATTAAATTTGTAGTGAACCAGTTCATTTGCTACTGCTAAGCTTTGTTTCAGTCTATTTTTAACAAACAAAATGCACAGTGACACACAGGCACAGTGGGTATATAATCAATATCAACCGATATTAATTATTTCAAATAAATGTTTAGATATTAATTATTTAGCAGAAAATAATATTTAAGTGGCATCAAAAATCTCCAGTTTCAATGTGTAACACTCTGCCAACCCCATTTTATATTTTGAAAAACAACTCAATAATCAAATGTCTTATTATGAAGTGTGAAATTCTATAAAAATTACTTCCAGGTTGAAAAGGGCTTTAAAGATTTGCTAGCAACCCAATTTGTTTAGTAGCAAAATTTAGAGCTTTTTGACAAAAACTTCTCTCCATCCTCTCTTATACATGAACTAACAAAGCACAGCTAACTGAAAAACAACTGAGCAGTTAATTGTCATTTTGTCCTAAAATGCTTATCTGCAGCTGTCCTAAAGTGAACATAACAGCCATTCAGTTAACGGTGCTGACAAACAAAGCCAAAGCAACAACAACTGTGCCATTATTTAAATACGTACAAAAAGCACTGTAAGAGCCCTTGTCTTCAAAATAGACAAGAAATAATTCTCCAGAGAAATACTCAACCTAAGGCACCACTGCCTTATGTATGCTTATCTCCTGACAAGCCCCTAGAGAGTCTTCTGAATATAGCTCTCAATACACGATGTGTCCAGCATACAAGTTTCAGTGTTTGGGTTTTTCGTTTAGTGGGAGTCAGGTTAACAGCCTTTATCCAGCTTATAAACTATGCCTCAGAGACCCTGCATGTTTTGACCTCATAAACCCAGAGGGTACATTGGAGCTAATTCAGTGCCAATTTGAATTAAATGGTGGGCTTTGTAACTAAATGTCTGGCTTCAACTCAGACTTGCCATTTGTTCAGCTAATCAAGCCAAGAGATACTGCCGTATTAAAAGGTGAGGATGAATTATTTATAAAAGCAATTTAAAGTCAGTTCCACCACAAAGACAGGGTTTTAAGTATTTAATGCGTTTCAATAAACTTTTCTCTCACAGCCTGTAGATGTGCCTGACATGCAGATGCAGAAAATGTCATATTGGTATGGAGGACTAGCAAGAATAGAGCTTGTAGATATTACACAATCACAGTAAGGTAAGTCATTGAACTGTGCTAGAAATCATTAATGTTTTAGTTGGATTTGAAAATGTACACACAATCACAGAACTAAATGAAATTAATAAGTCTTTGTGGATACTTTGGTAACTGTGGTAGTCACTAAAACTGTTATTTTAGTTAATGTTAAGAAAATAAAACTTGATGAAAAAAAATAATCTAGTAAGATGTCATGGGCAAATCTACGGACGCCCTGAAGCACAAATCAAAATCTAAAAACACAGAATCCATCTTACTGTACCAAAAGCAGTACTATGCAATCTACTACATCCAGAGTATACTACAGAAAAGGGTGGGTTATATAACAATATCTATAGATGGTAAAATATTGACAATGGCATAGACTGTGTAAAAAACTGTGTCAGTAACTATAAAATGTTTAGTAATACCAGCCGATATGATGTCAGTTTATTTATTTTCCATATTTTTCACTCATTCATTCATTATCTGTAAGCGCTTATCCAGTTCAGGGTCGCGGCGGGTCCAGAGCCTACCTGGAATCATTGGGCACAAGGCAGGAATACACCATGGAGGGGGCTTTTTCATATTTATATTTACTAATTGTTTTCTCCTACTACTATCCTTTCATATATAGCTCCATTCTTTCACTTGTGCATTTTGTATATTTCAACAAACGGCAAAAATATCATAATGAAAATGTCTTTAAATATAATAATGGTACATTTATGCCATGTTGGGCGGTAAGGTGGCGTGACAGGTAGTGTAACAGTAACACAGCTCCAGTTTCCTGGGGTTGTGGGTTCCAGCCCTGCTATAGGTAACTGACTGTGAGGAGTATGGTGTGGGTTTGGTGTGGGGGTTTCTTCCAGGTGCTCTGGTTTCCTCCCATAGTCCATAAACACACCTTGGTAGGTGGATTGGCTACTCAAAAGTATCCACAGGTGTGAGTGTGCGAGTGAATGTGTGAGTGTGTGTCACCCTGCTATGGACTGATGCACCCTCCAGGCTGTGTTCCTGCCTTGGGCCCAGTGATTCTGGATAGGCTCCAGATCCACCACAACACTGAACTGGATAAGTGGTTACAGACAATGAATGAACAAACGATGCTATTTTGTTGCTGGACCACTAAATTAAGATGTTTTAAGTTGAAAAATATTCGTCTGGCTGAGTGTGTTTCTGTGTGGGTGTGTCTGTCTGTCTGTGTGTAGAGAGACTGCATGAGAGATAGAGAAACAGAGCGCAATAGAGAGAGAGAGAAAGAAGGAGGGACAAAGACGATGTGTGACCAATTCCTATGCATGACCAGTCGAGAATAAGCAGATGAGTGAGTTGCCAGATGAATTGCAGTGCAGAATCTGTATTTCAATTTAGATAACTTGCCAACAGGCATGTAATTGATTATAAATGACCCACTGTGTGAGCACTGAATGAGACAAATGGCAAAATGTTTAGATCCCAAGCCAAAGTGTATGAGTTATTATAATGACATTTAGACTGCAAGAAGCAATATAGATTATTAACTAAATCAATCAAATAAATCCTAATATTTCTTTCCCTTTATGTCAAATAGATCTTAACAGGAGACACTGATATGACACGGAAGGCTGATTAGGAGCACTATAAAGTTTAGCTATTGCATCTGAAATATCTGTATTTAAAAAGAATTACAGAAAATGCAATATTAAGACAATACCATTCATCATGACAGTTTTGCAGATAATTGTGTTTCCAAATATGTACCGGCCAAGCTTAATTCAAATTCCAAGACAGTGTTTTCCCCTTATTTCACGCAGGCCTTATCATCAGCTCTGGCTAAGAGCTGAGCTCACCTGATAGCATTCACCACAAATATGAGCTCAAAATCTCCAGCTGTCACCCAAGCTTTGACGAACAACCCATGGCCTCATCATAACAGAGAAACAGGCAGCACAATCCACTTACATACAAGTCGCAAGGCAGCCTAAACGGACTGAGAGCTTGAGTTATGGGTTAAGCTTAAAAAAGCAGATAAAATTTGCACTTTTTGCCACTTTCAAAAAAAGAGGAAAAAGCTGTTGTAATCTTTGCCATTTGTCCGAAGGTTTACTATTTGGTACTGAGAGGTTTCTAACCAATCTTGGTACATCTTGGTCTGTGGGTTTCTGAGAGGAGGTCTGGTTGTCATAGTAACGACTGATGGAAGGAGCGGATTAAGGCCTCTGGCAGCCTGGAATTTTAAGAACAGCTCCTCACGGTGGCTTTGGTATGTAGGAGGGCTCCGGAGCACTGGGCCGAAAAGCAGGAAGCAACCCACAGCCTCGTAAGTGAATCCAAATACCACTGGGGCCCACGTCAGACTCGCAATCCCAGACACAGAGACGACACAACAGGACTATCACAAGCAGCCAAGCTTATACTACAATGATGCCAAAGCAACTTCACTGCAGGCTTTACAGCAGAATGCTCAACGCAAACAGATATTCCAAACGTTTTAAAAAAGTGAAAGAAAAATTTAGAATGTCTGTTGACTCCTTTGGTAAGCAGACTTGACTCATGATGGCTTAAATTAAGTAAATGTATAATAATTAAGGTCATATATAAGGTATAATATAAGGTCACATTCATCTTATTTTGTATACATTTTGCCTAGTTTTGCCAATGTATTTTATTGTTTGTTTGTTTGTTTTAAAGTAAGCAGCACAAAGTTCTCTAATCAACTTAAGGGCAGTTGTCACGCCTAAGAGATTTTGGTGAGACTGGTCTGCTCGCAAAATGAAATCCCCTGTTTGTGATAACAGTGCCATTACAGCATAATCTCATTTGGGGTCACTCATGCAGCAAGAGTTCTTTCTCCGAATTCGAAGTGGGCAGATAAAAGAAACTGATGGTCTCTATGTACCGTTGATGTGTGTCCAGGCTTTTCATTTCACCTTTCTCCCCTAGGCTGTGGATGGCACTTTCTTTGTGCCATTTCTCCAAAAAAACAGTGCGTCCTGTCGCTTCATTTAGTTTGTTTTCCTTTCTCTTCCACGTCTGTCTTTCCCTTAAAGAAATGCATTATTTGTCCAGTTATCTACAAGGCACAGCCGTGATTCAGTTTCAAACATGCTGACGCAAGGCGCACACAAGGAAAAACGGTACGGCTTCTCTACACAAAGTATGCCTTTGAATTTGGAAGGAGGTACTTCTGCCACAACTTTTCAAGCCTCATTATTTTTTTGTTGTTCTTCTGTAGCAGAGAGAGTTGAGAGTTACGATGCTGAACTATGCGGATGCCGTAAATATAGGAATGTATATGGCCATACCATTAGTCTATCAGTGCCTGAAAAAACAGAAGAAGTGTTAATTTTAAAGCAGAGCTTGCAAGTTAGCCTGTATTTCTAGAAGCAGAGCACTCAGATCAAAAAGATAAGAATGGGTACAATGCAGTACTTATACATCACATGTCCGCAGGAAGACATTGTGCAAGTTGCAGAAGTTGTAAAATATAACCTAAAATAAAGTAAAATGAATAAGTAGTCAAAAAAAATTAATAAATAATATCAATATAAGTATAGTACAGTTCAATATGAATTGTTTCTTACTCTAATCACAAGATAAGAAATCTGTCCAAAGTGCACAATCTAAACTTCCAATACATAACACAGTTCTATTGAAAAGGAGAAGAGGTTTGAATTAAATGGAACTTTATCTTTGGGGTAGCGAAGTTATTTGATTGCATTACTCATTATTTAATTTAAATTCATTTAATTATTTAAATTAAATGTATCAAGTCTCTGCTTTTAACTTGCATCAATTCCAGCTTGTATGTATGGCCTCTTTTTAAAAAGTGGGCCCTTCCCTGGTACATTCTTAGAAAACCTGTCAATGTAATAGTACATGTTCCTGTCACTCTTGTGGTAGGATCAAGGGTAAATATTCAGTATTTTTATTAAGAAACAATATTACAGCATAAATCATGTTAATTTCAGATATTTATATTGCACTTATTTAATGCGCTAAATTTGAACTCCAGGACTTGTTTTTTTAGTTTATTTTGTGTGTGTGTGTGTGTGTCTGTGTTTTATTATTTTATATTGTAATATTACTTGTATCTTATTTTATACAGTTCCATAATTAAAGCTTACTAATATTCAACTCTCCTTCTTCTGAAGAACATATAAACTGCACTCTAAAACCACTTTCTTTTAAGTTACAGTTACACTCTGAACAGTAATGCACCTGTACAGTACCTTTTTCTGAGTGCATGTGGAAGCTTGCAAATCAGCATATTGTTGGTGACATTGTTTTCAGATCTGTATCAGTTTAGTTCATCTAGATTCCCATGTTCATTTAGAGGTGTGGTTTGCTGCTTATCCCAACTCACAAACGTCTTTTTTTTTCCAAAGAGAAAGCCAAAGAAAATATTGCAGTGGTCAACACTGATGTGGTAAACATCCGCTACATTTGCATCCATAAATCCAATGACTTAGGGCTATTCCCAAGTGCCCTTTCCCATTAACACTTCAAATAATTGCCACAAAATAAAGGGTCCCATTTTTGATATCTGACCTAAATACCTAAAATACTTTGCAAAAATGAGAAATTACTTTTTTATTAGTGAAACAGACATTTGGAACAGATCTTTGGGGGGTTCTGAACAACAAAGCAGAAGTAAATTCATGTTTTGATTGACTTAGATATTTGCCAAACCATGCATGTATAAAACACTCATTGAGAAAATGTATTAATTGCTGCAAACATGGTTTACTGTAGAATAAATATACATTTCATAAAACGGTTCTAGCAGGCGTTTAAACAGATACAACCCACTGTATAATTGCATTGAATTGTAGAAGTGTGGGCAAAACAACTGTACATTCACGTCTTGCCAACCACACACCTGCTGCACATTTTCTCTTGACTGACCTTCATGTCATGTGGCTCTGGTCCAGTTCATACAAAATGCACTAGACACGCTTCTCTTTTTCCTTCCAATTCTCACTGAAGTAGTCACATTACAGGGTGCAACCTTGAGCCTTGGGCAAGTGAAAAAGAGTGTAACTTAATTTCCTAGGAAATGTACCTCAGTAAAGTGAAACTGCAGCATACATGACCTAAACTTCACAGTAATGTAAAAAAAGTCAAAGACAAATCTTCATTTACTCAATTACAAATCAAAATATCCATTAGATACAAATAATTCATGATTCAAACACCACAAAAATAAATTTGGTTAATATTTGTTTCACAGCATTTTAGAATGTTACTGAGCTGGTTAGCTAGATACTGTACCCCAGAAAATGTTCACTCAAACATCCTGATTCAACATTACATTCACAGGTAGTCAATCATTGACCTACGGGTGAACAATCTGCCTTTTGCAAGATCTCCCAGATGACAAGTGGCGGGAGATCACTAAACTCAAGCTTATGCCCATGTACCACCTCCATAATGAGACAAGGAGCCAGGAAGAGGAATGGCTTGGTGAGGGGGCGGGGCTTGGCACAGACAGAGGTACAGCTGTGTGCCACATGACTCTCGTCTCCTCTCCTCAGTTTGGCCCCGATTACCTGTCGGAGCACTCTAAAATGAGATACACCTGGCAGAGATGTACTGAGAAGTATAAAGAGCCAGACAGAGTTGAGGGGAAGAGAAAAAGACAGACATTCATTTGTTGATGCGTTTTTGATGCAGAGCTGAACTACCGTTCCTCTTCTGTTTAAGTGTACATCTGTTTAAGTAAATGGCTCTTAATAGCTTCTGCTTCCAGTGTCCTCTGTCTGGGGTAGCATGTACTTCACCACAGAAATATTGTGATACTTTAGGAGTTTTTCATCTTAAAAATAATTTTTTCTTAGATTCGATATGTTAAAGCAGACAAAAAGAATTAAATATTTAAAAAACTCACCAAAAATTATAAATACAGTTATTTCAGTCAGCATCTGCTGTACTAAGAAAACTACATAAAGCTTCATGTATATATATAATGTTATTTTACTCCAATTGTACTAATAATTTATATGTATTTTTCATTTTTTTACCCACTCTCTTTTAAAAGTTTGTTTAAGATGATGATATCTTTGTTTAAGATGATGATATCAGCTGAACTTCAGTTGTGCTAACATTCATGGCAACCTCTCAAAATAAAGCTGACCAAAGCATGTGGCTGTGATTCACATACGTTTATTTGCATGTAATGGAATAGAACTTTGCCTAGGGTCTCTATTCTGTTCTGAGGCTATTGCTCATAATGACATATTGCTTGTGCACACTGCGGTTTGGCATGTTATTACAAGTGATGTGTTAAAGTGGCAGCTCTAATGACATAATTTGGAAACTGGTTCATCAGTTAGACTTCACTACACGTTTAGGCAAGGGATGAGAAATGGTTCGAAAAACTTGAACATTTAATATGCTTTAGAATCTAAAATACAGGTGTTCAGCTGAAATCACAACAGCAAAAAACAAGGTACATGAACGTTTTGTATATTTTGCACAAAATAAAATGCATTTTACAGTCAGTCAAGCTACAGTACGGTGGTGCAGCACGTAGTGTCGCAGTCACACAGCTCCAGGGACCTGAAAGTTGTGGGTTCGATTCCCGCTCCGGGCAACTGTCTGTGAGGAGTTGGTGTGTTCTCCCCGTGTCCGCGTGGGTTTCCTCTAAGTGCTCCGGTTTCCTCCCACAGTCCAAAAACACACGTTAGTAGGTAGATTGGTGACTCAAAAGTGTCCGTAGGTGTGAGTGAATGTGTGTGTCTGTGTTGCCCTGTGAAGGACTGGCGCCCCCTCCAGTGTGTATTCCTGCCTTGCGCCCAATGATTCCAGGTAGGCTCTGTACCCACCGCGACCCTGAATTGGATAAGCGGTTACAGATAATGAATGAATGAATGATTACCATTTTGACAGTATTCAGATAGTAAATATGAAGTACCTTGAGCCATATCTGTTGGTTTGTTGGAAATGGTAGCTAGCTTAGCTTTAAATACAAGATGCTATAGTAGATGCAGTGCTCCTAGATTTCCAGTTACACTGTGTCCATTGGGCCCTTATTAGCTGCTCTCCTAAACATTCACTAATTTAGAATGCAAAAGTATCCATTAAGCCTTACGCTATGTTCCTTAGAGTAAAATTCCAAGCTCTCCACATTAATCTTTCAAACTGATGTTAACCCATGCCACAGTTGTCCAACCATGAAAAACTACAGATGCACAAATGGAAAAACTTTTTGTGGCTGTGTCAGCTGATGTTTAAGAAATACATTTTAATAATTGTGGGTCCCAGGGATAAAACAGATAAAAAAGGAAATAAAATGACCTCAACTGGAAAGTATTTTGATTATTGTTAAATACAAACAGAACAGGATCTGCTGAATTTTATTTAAAAAAAAATGTGTGTCTTGCCACACACTGGTTAAAAAACCTCAAGGGTCCCTGGGTATCCTATGTATGCCTAAAAACTACAGCAGGTCTAATTAAGTCACAAACTAAGACATTTAATCTGGGATATCTCTGTCCACACTCTTTTGGAGATATGAACAAATTTCTTTAGCTTTGATTGATTTGTAATTTCTGAAACAAGCCTATAAGCATTTTAATTAGCCAATGTCAGTAAAGCAATAAATTATGGGTGACCACCAGCTTCAGGGTCAACAGAAATTAACTCAGAGTTAAACTGACTATTTTCATGTACACAGTGAGGACTGTCTGCTTCAAACTAAAAATCTGTTGAGTGTTTACTTACCCTCTGACAAAATGTCAAGTCAAGACATATACACTAATTGACAAATGCAGCTTCCACAGGAGAACCAAGCTATTACAAATTCTAATTACAACATCTTGAGGAGCATGAGGAACTCTGGACTAACATTGGTTTGCTTGTGTTAGATTAGCAATCATGATTTATGACAAATAAATCTTGACATGACTGAAGTTGGATAAATAAATCGCTGACAACTTTGCACTTTCACATGTTTGACAAATGCTGTGCTGAAATTTCACGGTGTACTAAAGAGAGTGGATGAATTAAATAGAATAAGAAAATGGATAATCATCCAGTTTTAAAATCTGATTGGCTAGACTTTTTTAAGCCACTCTAAAATATGAACATGTTCACGACTTAAACTTTATTTTATATAAGTCATTTAAAAGCTTTATATTGACCATAAAATGGCATCATGGTGGTGCAGCAGGTAGTGTCGCAGTCTCATAGCTCCAGGGACCTGGAGGTTGTGGACTGAAGTCCCGCTCCGGGTGACTGTCTGTGAGGAGTTTGGTGTGTTCTCCCCTTGTCCACGTAGGTGTCCTCCGGGTGCTCCGGTTTCCTCCCACAGTCCAAAAACACACGTTGGTAGGTGGATTGGCGACTCAGAAACGTCTGTGTGTGTGAGTGAATGTGTGAGTGTGTGTCGCCCTGTGAAGGACTGGTGCCCCCACCAGAGTGTGTTCCTGCCATGCGCCCAGTGATTGAGGGTAGGCTCCTGACCCACCGCGACCCTGAATTAGATAAGCGGTTTCAGACAATGAATGAATGAATGAATGATCATGAAATAATCTTTATCTGTTACATTTCTTGCCAAACATTCACAAATAGCACAGCTGTATTGATAAATCTTTCACTTGAAGTAGTATTAAGAATAATTATCTGTTAACATTCTATTTTGGTTCATATAAGCAACATTCCATGTGAACATCTGCAATACTCTAACTTAAAATGGGTAAGAAGTTCTAGACATTACACTGGAAGGTAAAATGAATATAATTCTTTAGTTCACTGTTTAAAACCATTCCTGTGATGGAATTACACCTTCGTCATTTAAATATGTACACTGTCAGCATCAATAACACTATTTCAACAAATGAAAAGAAAAAGAGCTGTTGCACTTGGCCTTGCAGAAACTACCTGAGGTTTGTTTGAGCAAGCTCAGTGCATCGCTTTGACACTAACAAAAGAGAAAGTGCTGCTGCAGGTGGACAGATGTAATTGCATTCAGATCGATTAGCTAGACTGAGATGATTATATAAATCTTCCCTCTGAGATCACTGCAAGCTGGTCTTCATCATAAAGCACTATCCAAATGCGCTAATCAGGAAAACAATAGCCTTGCCGAAGACTGCATGCCATCCATCAGCAGCTGGTCTGACTCGGCTCTTGGGCTCTGGGCCAGTCCTGCCTTGTGTTTGCCTTGGGCTTAGAGGTCGCAGCTTCCTTCTTAACCTGGGGTCTTCAGGCAGAGGTCCAAACACCAGGATGTTTATTATCTTGGCCCAAAGCTGTCTATGGAAGGACTTGGGGATGGAGGTTTCACACTGGTGACATTTTAAGTGCTTTCCCACAGCTGGAGGGGGCCTTCATGACCTTATTACGTTTTGCCCACTCTTATAAATTATCTAGCAACATCAATAGACCTTCTCCAACACATCATGCACACATACACATACATAGAAGCACACAGAAGAGCATACTCATGGGCTCACACAGACAGTCTTCTGGGCAACTTCTCCAATCACCTCATACAGAAGCAGCCATCTCTGTCTCTTCATAAAAAAGCTTTCTGCTTGATTCATCACGTCGTTTGCCCTGGAGGTTTGCCTGTCTCTTTCCTAATGCAAAATTTACAGACTTTTGTAATAATGCTCTTTGTACACTTATGTGTACATTACCAAGTAGAAGTCCCTAAAAGATTGTTGCCTTGGACTAATAGCACAGGCAGTTATAAGTAAATCTTGACAGTGTGGCTACTACCTTGAGCCGATCTGTAGTGGGCCACAACAACTAAATCATGGAGAAGAGCCACATAAGCGCTGAACTTACATTCATTCATTCATGTTCTATAACAATTATCATCATGCTGAGTGTCGTGGTCAATCCAGAGTCTACCTGGTATCACTGGGCTCAAAGGCAGGAACACATAGACAGGGTGCTATTCCATCACAGGGCATCCAACTCCTTACAGACAGTGACCCAGTGCATAGATTGAACCCACAAAACCAGGACCCTTGAGTTGTGTGAGATTGACACTACTTCTTGTGCCAATGTGCTGCTCATGACTGAACTTCACGTTTTTAAGATTAGCACCATCATATTTTCTATTCATCAGTAATTTTTATAAAATGTTAATATTGCAATTAAAACACTTTATGAGATTTATGGATTGACTTCAGTTGTGTAGAGGTGGTTTGGCTACAAAATTTCGTATATATAATAAACCGTGGTCCTGCCTTGCGCTCAGTGATTCCGGGTAGACCCACTGCAACCCTGAACTAGATAAGCGGTTACAGACAATGAATGAATGAATGAATGAATGAATTAACTAATTATGTAAGAAATTAAATAAGCCTATAACAACAGAAGAGGGAAACAACTAATCTGCAATAGTGGGTCCTTGAAATTAAAAATTGGGTTCAGTGTTTTGTCATATCGCCAATAAAATCTTTATCGCCAAAATATCCTGAAATATCATTATATTCATTTAGGGCCATGTTGTCCACCCCTACCATATACCACATCACATTTTTATATGACAACTTCTGTGTACCAAGGAATTTGTGATATATTTGATTGAAATCACTGGATCACTAAAACTAAACTAATATGGATGACTTTGGATACTTTATTCACGTTTAAAGAAAGAACAGAACCCTGGAAATGCCACAAAGGCCATTTGACACTGCTGCCATTTCTTTCCACATTTTTGTGTGAGGCCAGGTTTTCAGAACTGACAGACACTACAACCAATCTACTTGAGACCAAAAAACACTACTTATAACAGCAAAATATACTCTGCAAAACACAATGAAGGCTCACTGACTAACTCTGTTATGCCAACTCATATGTCACTTGTTGGACATTTTTGGGCTGAGACACCAGAGGAGAGGGCAGGCCAACCTATCCATACACAAGGACCATACTATACATACAACCCTGTTCAGAGCTTGTTCTACAGCTCACTCAAGTATACAAAGACAAGCAGATGCACTTCCTACATTCCATTCTCCTTATGAAACCAATTACTTTGTGTTTTTACTTTCAATTGGATGCTAATGAAATCACAAAAACATCTGAGCAAATTGCTCTGCAGTTTATAACAAGTCTCTATTCGCATGTGCCAAGACCAAAACAGGTATTATCTTCTCCAAACATATTTACTAATATGGCAGAATGATTTGGAACTGTCTATCTATATCTAGGTCTTAAACACATCCAGCTGAGGTGCTCTGCTGGGCAGAAAACAATCCTACAGTATTTGTTATGTACACATGAACATAATGAATATGCAGCACACAAGTCATGAGTCATGAAATAAAAATAACACATTAGAGTAGCTCATGATGCAAAAAGCAGAACAGGAATTAGTTGTGACCAATTTGTTAGCACAGGGTTAGCATAAGTCATCTGTTTCCTTCACCGGTAACTGCCAAGATAAGGCAACTTCATCCAGACAAATAGCATATGAAGGAGAATGGATGAACCCTGGAGCCGATGGATAGCATTTGAAATGTGTGTCAGGCCCAGGAGAAGCTAAGGCTTGATGTCTTTGCAGAAGAACATTGTGATCCTTGTCCTTGGCCAGAGAAATGGGTGCTGAAAGAAAGGCTCTTGGTAGCTCCGACTACACCTCGGAGCATGAACACTATTTATAGTCCTGTGTGGTATTTGGGTGCATGGTGAGTAAAAACCATAGGGAACATATAAAAAAAATCCAGATCAAATCAGTTCCTTTCTGTTGTCAATACAAGCTAATTACACCAGATGCATCTCCTTAAATCACCCCCACTGTGGAGCAGGGAGATACTCCTGTATTTTGGTGTGGATTTTCCATATTTCTTTCATTGCATCTAAATTAAATAATGATTCCCATTTTAATTCATGTCAAAAATGCTGTGCACGACTGTGGAGGTATTTTAGTGGCTTTCAGTGGATCCTGCTTTTGTCTTCTCATATAAGCTAAACTAGGCCAATTACATGGCCCAGTTATGACACAGTATTAAAGGATCAAGCAGAACTGTACCCGAAGGCTGAACTGGAAGTCAGAGGATTTATGAGATGGACTAAGGCGATGGCTATGCTCCACAGGCATCTTCACTTTGTAAAAGTAAAACCTGATGTCCCATTCAGTCAGGTCTAGGGTTTCACTTAGCCATCAAACATTATTAGCCCTCAGAAAGAGGTCCAACCAAGCATTATATCTGAAGCACAAGATTTTCTGAGAAGTATAATTGATATATTTGAGTGAACATACAGACACATTAATATATTATGTCAGATACGCTGCCACAATGTCTTGTATTACCATGAGAACTCTATTTAGCAGTAGTAGAGTGTAGAAACCTGATTCACCAAAATCCCAATAAAAAAGAAGGGCATCCTGACATTTTAAAAAATAGGTGTATCAGACCAAAGATATGAGGCAGGTCTAGCAATCAGTACAAAGGCAATTCAGAGAAGTATTTTTAAGAATGAAGTAAAGCAAAAATATAATTTCATCAGTTATTAGGAAATATGAAAATGTTGGGCTACTAATAAACAGAAAAAGCAGTCTATTACTTACACAATCTTACAATGTAATAAGTCGGCCAGTGCTTCCAGCTTAACCTAAGATATATCAACAGAATATGAGCCCGAAACGGATGCAAATGTTTTAAAGATTTAATAAAAACATTAAAAGCAGTCCAACCTATTCACAATTCAGATGATATAGTTTTTTTTAGCTGGGGTTCAGCATATTCAGCATGAACTTTCGGTAGTTTACCACAGACTAGAAACATGGCCAAAATTGTTTTAATATAGTGGTTTATGAGTTTATTTATAGAAAAAGATGGTTTTTCAAAGAGAAACATACACATTTTTGGGAAACATAAAATGGATCTTCTAAGGTATCAGTCAACATTCACATTAGCATGACAGGAAAATATTCAGTTAGAGAAAAGCCAACAGGTAAACATATAAATAAGGTTAGCACTAGCTACCATTACAGCAACAGGCTTGAAAGTAATACAAATTACATGGTTGTCATCAAACTGAGCTTTCTGTCCTTTTTTTACAGTCATTTCAGTGACCTTTGCACTGAAGTATTTTCGGTAAACATAAAGTCATAAACAGCACAGGAGCCTTCATTATTCACTTTCATCTTCCATGGTCAGCTGACAAATATTTCAACATGACAATTACATTTCAATGTCTCCGTATGCAAGAGGGGATAAGATGCTGTACTGAAGCCAGGCTTCTCGTCTTCTGCACACAAATCCCCATGATTTACGCTAGGCCCGGGAAAAAACTGCTGCACAGAGGCCATAAAACATGCATACTGACAGAATGTGAGCAGCTACTCCAGTGATGGAACAGGCAGGTTCTGAGTAAGATGAAAGAAGTGAGGACACATCTCGTTTTATGATTCATTCACACTCACACTTCGAGTACGCCACCATGGGTCTGATCTAACCTTTGAATCCAGACCCCACTATTATTTTGTTCCATTAAAATATAACACGTGACAACAAATGACAGTAATATTGCACAGGATCAATGACGCAACAAGACGTGCATCAGAGAAAGGTGCATTTTTAATTGTGAGTGCTTTCAAGGCCCAAAATTGAATTTTTATTAGTTACGTAATGGTGGAAATGGCTCTGTGCCTCTGACAAAACATTAAAGCACTTTGTTATTATTATTTCACTCTGCAATCACTGCACATTTGAATTCTGTACTGCACTGCACAGTAGCAAACTATACATACAGACATACAGAAATAAAGACAATATATACATATATATATATATATATATATATATATAGAGAGAGAGAGAGAGAGAGAGAGAGAGAGAGAGAGAGAGAGGCCTTGAAATTGCTTGAACCAATTTTTACCTCTGATTATTAAAAAGGAAAAGCACACAATAAAACACTCTTGTCTATTCAGTTGGCTACCACTAACAAAAGTTATCAATTTGGGAATGGGTTGATAAACTTGATAAAAGCTTTGGCATAAATAGTGGAAATTATTGTGGAAACTGATGAACACTACATTTATTCCATTTACACAAGAGATGATTTATTTCCTATCAAGCCTGTTTATTTAGTATTTAGGGAACATACTGTATTTAACTTGGAAATAGTCTGTGAAATATGAGATACTCATATCTAAAGGTGTCATCATTGTAATTTTATGAAATGAAAAAGTCATGAGTTTTAAGCCAGAGGAAACTCTGTTAAAGGGAAAACAAGGCCTTTTCTGAATTACAGGATTATAAAGAGGTTAAAACAACAACAAAACTAAAAGAAAAGGGATGTGCTTTGACATAATGGGCCAATATATTAATTTGCAAATCACTGTTTGTATAATTATAAAGTGTCTTTTTTTTTATAACATATCAGTGTGATCCTGGGATATACTGTATTCACACATTATGGGTAATTCTCCAAAAGATTACCTTTAACCTCGGCGGATTTGGCATTTATAGTGTTAGCTCTTTACTACTATAAGTTCCTTAGATTTATATTAATTGTTTACTTAAACAAAACATAATATTTTACTTTAAAATTACAGTTTTAAAATAATTGTGATGCGTCACTGACCTGTAATACTGAGAAAAGTGCCTCTGCTGTAGCTACTCTGGGCTCAGAACTGCAGAAACTGCCATATGTGAGTTTTAGAGTAGGTTATGGACCCCCGACCCCCCCCCCCCCCCCAAATCCCCACTTCAGTAGAGCGATGGAAAAAAAATGAAACAAACATAGTAAGGTAAATGGCTGCTATTTGCTCTGTATGCTGTATATTGGTTTTAATTTAGATAAAGTCTAGATCTGGTCATTATTTTAACATAAATAATTACGGCTGTGTTGTTTTAAAAACCCAGTGATATTTTGGGTTCACCTGACGTGCAAACAAAGGATGTGTGTCATAGACACAAACACCACAAAAATAGTTATTATCAAACCAGCTTAAAAACAACAACGGTTCTTTGTATTCGTATTATATACACTTTACAACACATAATAAATCCACATTTCAGATCCACAAAAAACAAAAAACTCTGCATTAAGTAAGTCATTACTTACATGCCACATACTGTTTTAAGCAATACATTACTTATAGCAGATATTTAAAATAGTATCTTATTTCTTGAGTCTCATACACTATACGAAGCATCTAACAAGCTGTGAAATGGCACAAGTAGTTGGGCACTAACTCGTAGGTTGCAAGTAATAGAAGCAGCACCAAATAAATGGGAAAATGTCAAAGGAGACAGTCTTCAAAATGATGACAGCATGTTTCAAATAAGGAAAAAGTGCCTCAGGCACATGGTACCTCCGCTGAATGTTAAAGCTCTGTGACAGGGATATGCAGACACTTACACAGGAAAGTTGCTAAAAATACAGTCTGGCCTAAAAAAAATAACCACAGAACGCAAGTTAGGCCTCCCTGAACCAAAACTGTGTCTCAACAGCTTCACGACAATCATATTTATGAGAGCTGCTATTTGAAAATAACTTTGAACCAAAAGCAGTGTTTTAACTCAGCATAAAAAAAGCATTATAACTTAGACCGCAGAACAGCAAAAGGGACCATAAATTGTTTATTCATTTCATTTGTTTATTGCATTTGAATGGATATTTATTTTGCCAAAAGAAACTTTCAGACCTGAATGTTTCCCTAGCAGTTTTTCAACTGTTTAACAGTAAGTGTCTCTTCGTCTTGAGACATACTCCTCAATTTCTCCCTAGGAACATTTATTCATTTATTCATTTTCTGTAAACGCTTATCCAGTTCAGGGTCGCAGTGGGTCCAGAGCCTACTTGGAATCACTGACAGCAAGGCAGGAAAACACCCTGGAGGGGCCAACAGTCCTTCGCAGGGCAACACACCCTTATATATATTCACTCACACCTATTGGCACAATTGAGTAGCCAATTCACTTACCAACGTGTGTTTTTGAACCGTGGGAGGAAACTGGAGCAGCTGGAGGAAACCCACGCGGACACAGGGAGAACACACCAAACTCCTCACACTCAGGCACCCACAACCTCAGTACCCTGGAGTTGTGTGACAGCGCCACTACCTGTTGCGCCAGCTTGCCACCCTATTAAAAACACTAAGTGTAAACATTATAAGAATGCTTGTAAACAAAAACAAAAATTTTTGTTAAAGCATGGCACAGAAGAACCACTTTATGTCCATAAAATACTTTGCTACAGATGGCAACTACTCAACAGGAATGTTTTGAAATTCTTTAAGGAACCAAAAGTAATTATTTGATCATTATTTTTTATTTGCAGCATTTTTGGGATCTTCATTTTAAAATAGTATTCAATTCCTTATCACTAATACATGCATAATTATGCCCCACGTTTGAAACATACAAAAACTTTAATCACAACTGCTCAACTAAGATTTCACAAAATTCTGTAACCATCAAAATTAGCCAACATGTCGTTTACTCTTTCAAAATAATGACTGCTAAAGATCCCGGTACAAAGTAAATTAAGTAAGTTAAACAATGAGCTATCTGACAAGGCTATAATAATTATAAATAATGAGTTTGTGAAACAGTTATGCACCAAATTTAGCTTGGAGAAACAGAAGTTGCTCAGTTCTATCATGCATGTAAACTTTCATATTAGAAGAAAAAATATCTTCACAAAAAAAATTACTCTAAATAAACAAAGGCTAGGAATGGTAATTAAAGCCCAGTGCAAACATTTTGTAACATTTGTTACACCACCTGTCCAAACTATTTTGGATGCAAAGCAGGAATCCCATTTATTCTTGGTCAAGATGATGTAATAAGCTAAAAAATGTTCTAAAAATCAAGAAAACAAACATTACAGAACGCTGAGACAACACGCTCATAATTAAACACGCCCCGCCTGAAAATTCGGTGGTCCGCAGCACACATGCACTTATACTCTCAAATGTGAGTTGCTGCCTTTAAATTGTACATTACAGCAATTTTAAAATTAACAGCACAACTACAGAAAAAAATTCTACAGTAAATTTCTGTATCACTATAATTAAACAGTACAATTGAAGCCTGTATTACTATAGCGCAGTAAGTTAGTTAACATAATACAAAAAAATACTCTATATTGCTATTAGTTAATGTGAGGTTTGTGCAATAAATCAATGCCGAATAGCCTAATAGCATTTGGAATGTAGGGACAGAGCTTTAAAGATGTAATTAATTTGGTTCATCAAAGCCAAATTACTGTTCTTCGAAATCTTATTATTATTATTATTATTCTGTGCTCAAAATGTAAAATGCTACTCCTCCTAGGATTTTGTCAAGATACGGCCACGAAACTTCACATGGTCATATATCCTATACCAGTTTGGGTTGCTTGTGCTTTTTGAAGTGATCTGACTGGAATACATTGACCACAATGTCAACTCAAGTTTTAAGCTATGACCACAAGTTTTCACAAGGTGAGACCTGGGCACAATGGCACCTGTCATGTCAAATTTCAGACCAATCACACTCATCTGTCTCATTTTATCCCTCCTTCAATGTCCCTCCATTCATTTGAATGGGGACGGCTAGAGTGAGTGATGTCATAATCCACTCTAACTCTGTCTTTGTAAATAGGCCTTTTTCAGCTAAACGTTTTCTTCTAAAATCCTTATACTTTCACCTAGAAACTTAATTTAAACTTTAAATGGTGGGAAAATCCCCCATTCTTAAGACCTATAAATATAAAATAACTTCACGATAGAGTTTTTGAGTTATCAGTGTTTGTTCAGTACTAGGGAATGTCCCAGGCCCCAAAGACTTCAATGTTTTTTTTGACCAGGTGAGCACATCTTTCTTTAAAATTTCAGTGCGTTTTTACACTGCCATAACACAAACAATTATTGCTCAGTCTGCACAGTTCTTGCACCAAATTGTTTGCCAAAGGGTTCTTTTTCTCAGAATTTTGACTTTATTCCTTTATTCTCTGAATCATTTTTTTTCAATGGCATGGCCCTAAAACTTCATCGTAACAGTCAGGGACATGACAGAGCCATGTTTTCTCATGTTTTCAAACAATTTCTTTGTTTACTGTGGAGTCTGATCAGAGTGAGATATAATACCTGTTAATGTTGCCAAGTTCTGAACTGTCCTTCTGAGCTTGTGAACAGCAAAGAAACATAATTAATGCAGAGCCAAACACAGGCCCAGAAACACACAAAAACATAACATGTTCCTGTTTTATTACATATTATTTATTTATATGAAACATTGAAAATGACAATTTGAATTTTTTCAAATTTTTTTCAGAGTGAATTTTTTTAATGTGGCAGGAAAAATATAATGGCAGACTTTTTAAGGTGGTATTTTTAAGATATGTCAGTTTCAGTGGCGATTGCTCTAAGGCGACTCTAAAGCTCAGCTTCCCCTAAAATGTAAAAAAATAAGTGATCAAATATATAATGTTGCGGGTACATGTCATTGAATAAATATGCACTACAACGCACTCAACTTTTGCTCAGTATCAGCTTCTTATCACTGGTAAAGACGCGGCTTTCCCGCAGTTTCACAGTGATTTAAACAGTGTGGAAGCTGAGCGTCCACAGAGTTCAATAGCAAAGCAGCGAAGTGCAGCAAAACGAGACGAGTCATTGGATAAATGCTGGGCTTTGTCCCGCCCATCTGACGCTCAGCGTCTCTGGGGGTCTATGGGGCAGTGGGCTGGCCTCGGCTGGCCCGTACGCTCAGCTTCTGCATGATGATTGGATGATCTGTCTGAGGCTGAATCCCTTTTTGATTGACAGAGAAGTGAGCGAATCAGCGATCCTTTGGTGTAAAGATCCGTGGGAGCACAGGTGGACACACTTCACATGGGCCAAGGCCATTTAAGCAGCCTAGCTCTGCTGGCCATTGAGAGGACACTAGTCAAGTCCCTGGAAAAGACGCCTTGTTGGTACGACAGGGTCAAAGATCATTTTCTTGAAAAGGAACAGAGGGTAGAATTTACGTATAAATAAACCAACACATTTTATGATGTAGGCCGAAATTGAGCTTCCCCTCCTTGAAAGACCAGCATCTGCCACTGGTCAGTTTATATGAAGGGGTCATTTAACTAAAGTGGAAGCCAAAATAAAATGGCTAATTTTTTTAATGTGGAATTTTTTATGTGGCCGGTAAAATATAATTGGATCATTTTTAAGGTGGTATTTTTTAAATGAGACCGTTTCTATGAAGTGGTCACTTATTTAAGGTGGAAGCCTAAATAAAGTGATAGATTAGCTTAGATGATTTTTAAAGTGGGGTTTTGTAAGGTGGGGCCTGCAAAATATAATGGGAGACTTTTTAAGGTGGTATTTATTTTAATGTGACCATTTCTATAAAGTGGTCCCTTACTTAAGACGGAAGCTTAAATAAAATGGGTGATTTTTTAAGGTGGCTTGCAAAATATAATGGCACACTTTTAAGGTGGTGCAATTATGCTAGCAATACGTGACAAGCCAAATTCAAAGTTTGTTCACAAATTTTCCCCTCTAGTTCCACTTGCAATTTCACCTCATCACATCCTGCTTAGTTCAGTGGGGAGATCCACACATTGAATGTTATTGCAGTGTAGTGATATTGGACTTACCTCTTGGTGAACTTGTTCTGCAGATTTTAAATTAATGCAAATTAATGCAGCTGCAGGGTCTTGTCTGTTTCTGATTTGAGTATAATTATTTACTGATAGCAATATGACTACAAGATCCACTAGAAAATTACATCTATGTTTTTTTTAGTTTTACAACTAAATACCTTTTAGTCAAAATCTGTATTCTAAGGCTGAAATCTACTATTGAACAAGTCACCAAAAGGAAATCCTTTGGCTCTTTGACCTTTTGTTTATTTATTTATTTATTTTCTCTGTATTTTTTTGTTGTGGATTCCATTAAACTTTAAACTTACCTTATCCTCATGCCAACATGAGGTGCCTACATTAAGCTGCATGCTCAGAGACACATAAATACAAACACATACACACTCATCTAGGCCAACAATAGGTTGAGATGTTTTCAGAAAATGAAAAACCTTCTCCAAGAACATCATCTTGCAAATGGAAGGAGCTGGCAGAATGCTGAAGCTAAATCATAATGACGCTCCAAGTAATACGATTGAAAGAACACAACCAAGCACACCAGCACATAGAGAGACCTTCTCTGAAGTGAGGGGTGCAGGTTGATTGATGGAACCACTACATTTGTTTTGTTTTGTCTTTTTTCCTCCACTTTAAATAGATGACTCATACTCCTCTCTGCCTCGCAGGCGTTTGAGTTGACATTTTACTCACTTTCTATGGAATGGTGCTTTAGAGGGCGTAACGCGTTTCATTTGAGCGCAAAAAAATTATATGTAATTATTTCATTTTCAGTCTTTAGAGACAAATGTAGTTTTCAGAAAGATAGTTGGCAAAATAATTAATGTCACTGTTAATTAGTGCTACATAATTAGGCTTGACAATGACGAACCAACTCATTTAATCTTATCCAAGGGTTTTGACCCCTTATAAACCAAAACTCATGCAGTTATCCCCATCTGAGTTAACAGTAGGCTCTCGATCCACTTCCACACTCAGAAATCAATACATTCCCCAGGTGTGAGCAATAGTTGCATTTCATGCTGATGATGTCTGCTAGGCCACATGCTGAGACCATGCGTCAGAAAGGAGACACAGTGGCTGGATCTTTTCACAAAAAACCCATGCAAACTCATTATTATGAGCAGAGTTTATTACCCAAGTATATTTTAAGAACAATGATTCACTTAAATAAATTAACAAAAAATATTTAGTATCAATAAAGTATCATCTACATTCAAAACATAAATTTGTAATTAAAAGTCTGCTTTCTCTGTGAATCTGCTCATAGACCCCAATACAGTTTATTTTCAGATTTCAATTTCACCCTTTGCTAAAATACTATGGCACACTACTTACCAAAGAAAAAGCTATTTTCCAAATTCCTACATGTCTACACTTACCAGGGTATTTTTTCCCCATCAGATTCTTTGCACATTCCTTTTTTCTCTACAACCTGCTAGGTATAGCATGAGTAATCTTATTTAGGCTTGAGGATTTTTCTGTATAGCGTCTGTAGGGTGTAATAAAGAAGCTGTGGACCTCCCTGCACGAGCTACAGCTTCTGGTGGAGCCCCAGACATATGTGCCCTAAAACTAGGGCAGCTACTGAACATATACATGCTGCCACACTCTTCAGCCATCAGCTAACACCAACCACAATCAAGAGAAGAGGATGAATTACATGCGGTCAGGCATGCTGGGATTTAGCTTGTTTTTTATCTACAGTAAGGAGGGTTTCTATAGTAAAAAGATTTAAAGGAGGCATTTTCCCATACAGGCTCCAAAATGATGCATGGCTTGTGATGATCTCAGCATTAAAATGCTTTGATTTGCCAGCATTTACCAGCAACCAGACTTAAAGGAGTCTCTGGAGACAAATGGTTCCAAAGGTCTTTTCTAAAACATGAAATATGGCCTTTCAATTTTTTTTTCTTTGTATTACATAGTTCATTTCAAATAGCCATCATGGACAACCATCTGAGGACAAATCTATTACTCTTATCAAACAATATACACACATCCCTGCTGTGCAGCAGTATATTTACGGTGATTTTGAATATCAGGAAAATAGTGGTTGATCGTGCAAACAATGCAGACAATATTTCACAATTTTCAGTGAACAAACAAACTAGCTATATGTCCACTTATCTACAGAGTAAATATGGGTTGTGAATGTGTGCACAAACTTTTACCATGCAGTTTAAGTATTAATAAGTTAATCTGGGTCCATCATTTCACAAATCTTTTTAAGAAAACCTTTAGGAACTAGTCTGCCCAGAAGCTTGGGAAAAGATGAAATATTGCATCACACTGAAGATACCCTGTGCTGCATGTTAACATCTCTCCTCCCTACATCATTTCATAGCTGCACAGTCTGCAGCAGAAGACTCATACTTCCTGACCATTGAGGGATTCTAAAACAGGCTATACTCAATAAATACAACACTGTAAATATATAAGTAAATAATATAGAGATTTCAAAGAGTTCATCAAATATTATATCAGAATATAAACATATATTGCAATGCACAATGAAATATTGGCATCAGAGACATTTACACTCGAAAGATACTTCAAACAGATACACATTTTACAATTAATATCACTGAATTTGTAACCATTTGTAAACATGTGTTACACTTCACTTTATGGGTAATATTGGTGAATCTAGGCCCAGTTTATACATTCAGGAATATTTAAGAAATGATAATGCTTATCACATAAGAACAATTCTGATCAGTACAGGTATATGTTGGCCTGATGTGAGACATCTGGGAAGATGGTGTTTTCCTCCAGCTTGTTGAATTGTCCTATCATATTTCATAATTGAATAACCTCAAAATGAACAGAGGTAGTGGCTGGCTTCATTCATTCATTCATTATCTGTAACCGCTTATCCAGTTCAGGGTCGCGGTAGCTGGCTGGCAGAACTTGGCTGGCTTCATACATACATATATATATATATATATATATATATATATATATATATATATATATATATATATATATATATATATGAAGTGAGGGTGTGAAATATAACATATGTTTAAAATAAAGCTTTTCCAGTAAAATGAAACAATCTATAATGACTGTTTAATCACTTAAGCTTACTTTCGTGCTATTAATTTGCAAGAAATTCATTGATTAATGAGGTGAATATCATGTTGCGACTAGTAGCAGCATACCCACAGCAGTCTTTCAGAGAGAGTTTGTAAACCCTGATGGGTTCACTAGCAATAATGTGGTGTGTGGCACAGGCAACCCAGCAATTTACTTATTCAGCCATACCAAACAACATTACAGTATCACCGCATGAACTCTAAAGCATGTGTACATTGTGGGATCAAAGCTGACACCAACAAAGCTGATGTATGAGACATCTTATCTTTATAGAAGTCATTTGGGAGCCCATTTACTTCCAAACTCATGGTCATTTAGCTCTTAGCTACCAGCCTTGACTCTGATATAATGAAGGTGTCGTTTGACAGATTTAAAAGTGCACAGAGAAAGGCACAATGAAATATTGCACCCTGACAGGAATGAGTCATTTTTGTCCGAGGGAGAAAAATACTTCAAATCTCTAATGCAACAACATACCCAACTGGTCCAAAACACAGCAAGGGCAATTCTAATACTCTTTTTCAGAGGACGAAATGAGGATAATTGGTCATAAGATGCTGTTTTTGTCATTTCAGACTGACTGGTCATGTGATACTTGTAATCACTGCACAGCAATTAGAGAAAATTGTTAGGCCAGAGCAAATGTTGCACACTAATAGTCAGGGGAGACATGCCCTTAAACAAAAGCTTTTCAATTGCAAGTAAAGACTTGTGCTTGTAGCTGTTAACAAGGACTATTATGCTTTAATAGCTCCAGAAGAGATAAAAGACTTAAAACGTGCAATTAGTGTGCGCAAATTTATCCAGCTTAGAAGTAGCCTGAACTGGGCAAAACAAAGAATGTATGTACTGAATCTGTTCTTATTTTCAACGATGTACTCACATGTATAAAAATTTTTGGGGGTGATTTTTAAACTGAAAAATCTCAGATTATAAATGTATTCAAAACATAGATCCTGTAATATATTCTGAGTATGCTTTGGTGATATATAAATTTATAATTTGAGTGAGCAAGGGTCATGTGAATATTTATTTTTATATGATGCATGTAAAATGACTTCTCAGTATAAGTACAACCTTTTAGTTATTTAGTGGTTTTGGCAATGTAGTAGCCTTGAGTCCACCTTTCTCATAAAATATCAGCCATTCTCTAGACCTTTTAAAAACAAGCATTATTGTGTAATCTGTTTAAGATGATTTTAAATATTTAGTTTGAAATATTAGGCATTTGTTTTAGGTAAAAATTGATTGATATACAAGTCACAGCTTTTCTGTTTTTATATGCATTGTCCCAATGTTAAAAACAACATCTCTCTGTAATTTCACATAATATCATCAAAGGTTCAGACAGTCAAGAGAATCACTGTACCTAAAGGCAAAGGTTAAAAACCCCAACTGAATATGTGACCTTTGATACCTTAGATGTCACTGAATTAATAAGCAGCTTGCTTCTGTGAAGCATAGCAACATGTGGGCTTGTAAATATTTAGATACCATTCTCAATATGCACAGTTGTACTGTAACGAATTGCACAGGATTTTGTAACCACTAGCATCACGGAATCCACTCGCATCATGAAGACCAAGAGCCCATACTCTGCTAAAAGTATTAGCATACAAACAGCAGGAAGAAAATATTATGAAGCTATCAATGGTGACTACAGTGACACGCTCATGGCATTTGGTTCTGGTATTTAGCTGCCATTGTAGTCCATCCGAGAGACAAACCGTGACCTTTTCTTTGGGCCATCAACAATACAGTCTGGGTTAATACCATGCATGCATATTTTCAAATCCTAATCATTCCTGTCAAATTTTAACTCCACAATTGCTAGGCACTTAGCCCATTTATCATGGCTACTCCATAAACAACAACTCAGGGCAGAGAAATCTGTTCAGTGCTGGAAGATGATGGCAGATATTAACATTCCACCAGCAGGCATAAGATGATCATTAACATTGTACAAAAAATAATTATGGATATTACATGATTAAATATGCACATCTCCATAACTCAGACATGCCTTTACAAAGCAGGAATGATAGATTAATGAAGTTAGTCTACATTGCGATGCTAATGATTCATCAAAGCAAAGAGGTCAGAGGAGATAATTGTGTCTTATTACATGCAAAAGGGATCTTTAAATGTGGATGCTTTTGCTGAACAGAAGCAAGGATAGAGCAAGAGACAGAGAGAGAGAGAGAGAGAGAGAGAGAGAGAGAGAGAGAGAAAGCGGAAATTATGTTTTTATCTGGCAGTTTGGAAAGAGAAAGCCCATTTAAAATGTTGTCAATTTTAATGAAGCATGTAGAATGGAAATGTCTATGAATACATTGTATAATATTCTTAAATATTTTACATATCTGTGTGTCTTTTTGTGCAAAAAAATGCACAACTGAAAAGATTTAACTTCAGTTTTAGGAGAAGGAATAGAAAAACTACTATTTCTTTTACCTGTAATCCAAGTCTACATTTCAAAAGAGACAGGGCTTCACAGAAAATATCTTTAAAAGCTGGTGTCCTAACCTTACTTTTTCACTGAATTCCACATTTACTTGATAATTTTCAACCATTCTTCAACCTTTAGAAACTCCTGTTTTGTTCTGTTTTCTAATTTTGTGTTTAAAAGGTCTGTCAACATGTTGCTGAATTTATCCTCTCATTGATGCTAAATGGGTTCTTACTGAAGGTGTCAAAGGTTTAAAGTAACTGCTACTAATCGTATCACTATTTTACTTACAATGGACAGGTTTTTCCTACAAACAGTTACACTGAAAGATTTAGAAATACTCTAAGTTACCTTTTCTGTTACTTTCTCCAAAATTCTCCAAATACCATTAGTAAAATAAAATTATTCGTTCATTCATCCATTGTCTGTAACTGCTTGTCAATCCATTAGAACTTCACATAGAGCCCACCCCACTCTCTTCCTACCGGCAGCTACATAATTTCTATTGTTCCAATCCTATAGATACATGCCATTCATGATCCGATCAGCAACCAGCTAACCTTAACGTCTACGGTTACTCATTGAGCCCATCATATGAATACCCAAACCATCCACTGCATCACTAGCTCTTCACAGGGGTCATCAGCTAGGCACCTTTCCTCGCCATTGTTTTGGTGAATTAAGCCCATGACACCTCCAGAAGGCTCAACAGTGAAGTCTGTCGTCCCAGACCGACCCCCTCCAAGCTAACTTTACAGTCCTAACATACCCTTAAATATCAACAACCATAAATCCACACTGGCCTCCCTGGTGACTAAGGCAGGCACCGTTAATGCATACTCAGTGCCACCAGTTCCATGTGATCTTTACGTGCTACATCACCAACCACCACAACAGCACCTCTACAGTGCATTCCCTCAACTAGTCTGAGTCCTCCTTATCCACAACCACTGACTAGACCTTTCAGCTGTTTCTGAGAACTCCTTCACAGCTGCCCTTTGTTTCTGGCCCCTGATGCCAAACTACACAAGCAGGAATGGGACAGACTTGGCTACAAATCCCCTATCTCCACTGGTCTAACATGTGCCTTCGACCTACGTTCCCTCATCTCAGCCGCCAAGTCCATGTACTTCAGCTTCTTCCTTTTGAATGCTTCGTCTACTACATCCTCAAATGGAACTGTTAACGCTATGAAATAAACTATTTGTTTACTTTCAGAGTACAGCACCATATCTGGCCTCAGTGTTCTTAATGCAATGCACTCTGGGATCTGCAGTTTTTTACCTACGTCCACCAGCAATTTCTAGTCTTGTGCTTCTAGTCTTGTGCTTCTAGTCTTGTGCTTCCATCTACCAATATTTATAGCCTGTGGACACTCTCAAATACGTTCACCCTCACACACAAGCCTAATCACTCTATGTGTAATATGTATTCACACATTATTGTACACTATTACACAATATTTTGTGTTTTGTTTGTCATATTTTGTGATACTCACAAATTTCCTTTTTTTTGTTACATATACTAATACACATCTCTAGTCTTTTGCTCGCAGCCTTTATGCCTATTATATTAAGAATGGCCATCTCGACCTACGGGAGCATATCTAATAGTGACTGGGTTTCAGCTAGTAAGTGCCTTCAGACAGACTGTACCGTTCCTTGTGAGTCTCCTTATTGACCAAAATCTACACAGGTAAGTCATTTTTGCTCCATAATAAAACCTATCATAAATACAGTAAACACAGCGTACATGAAACTGAACTATCTGATCATACATCTCTGGATCAGACATAGATGACTCTTATTTCTACACCTTCACACAGCTGGCTGCATCAAGCTCCAACTTAAAAGGCTGAAGCTCTGTAGTACTGTGAATTAAAATGTCACAAGTGGGTCAAGCCGCACATGAAGCCTGGCGGAGCGTGTTAGCAGATATTTCAGGCTGTCTGTAGCACTGTCAGATAGCTGACAAGCAATCAGCCTCAAGCCATGGTTTTTCTGTAGCACTAATCTAAGCAGGTAGTAGAGCAGTTCTGGCCAAAGCCAAGAGCCTGACTACCTTCATCTGCTACAGATTGGGTCAGGAGCCATGGATCAGGGCCTGATCAAACAGGCATGTAACATAAAATGAATGTTTTAAAAATGTGATAAAAAAAAGTCCTAAACATAAGACTATTACTATTGAAAAAAAAGAGAGAGAGAGAGAGAGAGATAACAATAATAATAATATTGTATGTGAATAGCATAAATAGCATAGCATGTGAAAAATCTGCAAAACACAAGCCCTTTTCTGGCTCAACCTGACACTGCCAGAGGTCAGCTTGACTAGCTCCAGGAAAACTTAATGTCCATTTTAGTAATCAATTACATATCAAAATGAATAAAATTTCCCTATGTCTTAAAAAAACTTATATGTTACTGTACACTTTACCTTCATTCAGTATGAAAGGATTTATATGCAGACAGTCTCCACCTCCATATCCTCATCTCTGCAGCTCTTGCTTACCAGCTCACCTTCAACTCTGTTCATCAAACATACAAAACTCTTGCTTGTTTTGTTTTACTAACAACTGTACATTATGTTTTTTAGCATTAGTACAGTAATTTAGCCATACACATTCAATCCTATTCAATGCCCACTAAAAAGTTGTCAAGCCCAGAGCCAACCACCAAACACAGTATCTGGAAATGTTCCACAAATCCACAGAAACAAAGCCTTCAAAACACCACAACAAAGTCCCAACGAACTTCAAACTAGTCCAAACAAAGATCCCCATAACACCTTTCTCCTACAACATGATCTCCCCTCTTTACCCATTTAATGCCAGTCTGGATGTTCTGATATATCACAGGTTCTTCGTAATGGCCATGGCAGTGGAAATAATGCTCCTCTCTTGGAACTGCCTCGCCATCCCTGTAAATCTCTAGACTCTTTCAGACACATAGCCTTTCCTTGCTGAAGAACAGTCCAGCCACATAAGGGAAACATAGTTGGTTACACATTGTCCACTTCCAAAATCTATTTTAACCCACTAGGTCTGTTCTGCCTTGCCACTGTAATTCACATAAAAGTTCACATTTTTCCTCTAGCGGCACGGTGGCGTAGTGTTGCAGTCAGCCAGCTCCAGGGACCCGGAAGTTGTGGGTTCGATTCCCGCTATGGGTGAGGAGGTGTGTTCTCCCTGTGTCCGCGTGGGTTTCCTCCGGGTGCTCCAGTTTCCAAAACACATGTTGGTAGGCGGATTGGTGACTCAAAAGTGTCCGTAGGTGTGAGTTAATGTGTATGTGTGTGTGTGTTGCCCTGTGAAGGACTGGCGCCCCCTCCAGGGAGTATTCCTGCCTTGCGCCCAATGATTCCAGGTAGGCTCTGGACCCCTGCGACCCTGAATTGGATAAGCGCTTACAGATAATGAATGAATGAATTTCTCCTCTAGCTACTTTGCAAACAAAAATATACACCCTCTCTGCCCTTGTTTGAAAAATATTGAAAATTAGCTTTCAAAACCCTCAACGCTAGTCCAGTCCTTCTCAGGGCAATACAAACACACATCCACTCACACTTTTAAGTCATCTATTCACCTACAAATTTGTGTTTTTTGGACTGTGGGAGGTAACCGGAGCGCCCGGAGTAAACCCATGTGGACAGCACAGCAAACTCCTCACAGACAGTCACCTGGAGCAGGAGTTGAACCCACAACCTCCAGGTCCCTGGAGCAGTGTGACTGTGACACTACCTGCTGCGCCACTGTGCCGCCCTAGCATTATAGTAATGTTTGAAATTTACCCCACAATGCAAGTCTATGGTATTGGTTGTTTAGATTTATGTCTGAATTCATATCTGGAACACTGTAATATCAAAATGGGAATGCTTAGCCATAAAGCTGACTTTTCACTTCTCTCACGATAAGTCTTACTACATATAAAACTTGATTTTCAGAGAAGGGGGAGCTATATAAATGTTGTTTTAAGCACTGCATAAAGAAATGACAACAAAATGTCTTTAGGCATTTAAAGTAGTACATGCAAATCCCAAAATTAGCTTAACAAAACCCACTTCAACACATCAGAGTATTAAGAGTGTTCTTTAACTTATGTAAGAAATTCATTCAGTATTAGAAGTGTGAGTGGTAAATGTATGTGAAGCTTAGCTTCCAGTATATAGTATGACCTGCCACTTGCAGCAATATGGCAGCTGTCTGATAACTGTTAATCTGCTCAGCACATAACCTCTCTTGAGATTCTGTACACGGACAGATATTCCTTAAGACTTGACTGCCATAATTCTGTAATCATTTAGCAACTTATTTGGTCGAGTGCTACTGTGGAGGTAACATTTATGTTGACTGTCCTCTATTGCCTCTCCGACTGTGGATTGGTGAAATCCAAGCTCTGTAGAGCTGATGAGTATGAACAAGTACTATTGAGGCTAACAGATACTTCACTGTCAGACACTAAACTTCAGAAACAACAAAAAGATGTTAAGATCAGACTTTGATATATGTTTGTTCTTTTTAAATACAATTGGGTACCTACACCCCTTAGTGTCACTCCATTGATTGGTGTTTATTTTACCTTCAAACTGCTATAGGCTCATATATTTTCACCACACATATAGAGCTGTAATACTTTCATTTTCTTTAATTAATAAATGACAGATTACACAATTTTTGTCTTATATTTTAACAGGATTTTTGTGACAATCATATGCTTTTTATGGTCATATTTATGCTGAAAATTCTAAAGCGTTCATAGACTTTGAAGCACCACTGCAAACTGTTAATCTGCAAACAAACTCCAGAAAAGTCGGCTTTTGTATTCAATAACGATGTTTAGAAGCACAGGTGTATACACACCACATTAGTAATGCAAAATAAATATATGCAATCTGATTAAATCAGTTAATTATATATTCTCCAAATAAGGTACCACTTCTCTCACAAATTGGGACATGAAATTTGGACAAAAAAGACTGATGTAAACACACTGTTTGTCATAGATCGGATGTACCTGAAGCAAAAAATACCACAGAAATCATGGCTCCAATCTTTAGTCAAAGGTCAAGAGCTGAACTGCTTTAGGGGCAGAGTTTTTGTCAGGGCCTAAAATACCATAGCAGTTATGTCTCCAGTCTCCATTATAATTAGTCTCTCACTTTGTATATGTTTGTTGGTGTGTGTGTGTGTGTGTGTGTGTGTGTGTGTGTGTGTGTATGTGGGTGTGTGTGTATGTGTGTTTGTGTGTGTGTGCTCAAGGCACTCAAGTGGATTGGCTTTCTGATCTCTACAAAACTAATTAGCAGTACAGATCGAGACTGAAGCGTCTCCGTTAGCTCCACATCTGAGCACTTGTAGGTCAAATCTATTGAATGAGTGTCACTCCATCTGATGTCTTACTCACTTTACAGGTTTTTTGTTTTGTTTTGGTTTGTTGTTTTTTTTAAACTGACCTTGGTTGTTTCAAAGTCAGTTCATTTTTTAGGTTAAATATAATTATGAATTAAGATTACAAATAAACAACACTCCTTAACACAACAAATAACATGTTAAAGTGAATTGCAATAACTCCTTAAGCAATGCTAATGTAAAAATATTTTCCTTGTCCTGTACAGCAACTTTTTTTTGAAGATTATATCAGCAATGATGCATGTTTAAATCTCTAGTAAGCAACACTGCCTAACATATGCCACTACAAATATTATGCTCATTTCAAAATAATGCAATTATGATTGGATAAAATATGCAGTCAGAAACACTAAACAGAATGTAAGGCATTAAGTCCTGAGTTAAAAGTGGTGGACTTCATGGATGCAGATTTACAGCTCTAACGTTATGATTCACAATAACAATCCACTTTCAAAAGTCTTAAAAACTTTCATTCAAGCCTCTTGTGAAGTTTCAATTATGCACAAGTGTATGAAAAGACACAATTATATCAGCAAACATTTTGATTTTGCAGAGTGGCACTCATTTTTATCAATGACTTGCTCCCTTTCAGTTAAGTCTACTGAAGTGGCTTTTGTGATATTTAAACATGGGTTCTAGCCAAGCATGCGCACTCAAACAAAGGCACTTCAGTATGCAGGAGGGAGATTAAGAGTGTGAAGACTTTCCAGAGATGGACGGAGTCTGCCAAACATGAAGAAGATCAGTGACACTACAAATCTGAAGTTGATATAAAGGAAACATAGTTGCATGAAACTTTTGAATATGATATTAAAGTTCATTCCTGTTCCTGCATATAGCATATTTGATTAATAATGTGAATGAAGGAGAGAGAGAGAGAGAGCGAGAGAGAGAGAGAGAGAGAGAGAGAGAGAGAGAGAGAGAGAGAGAGAGAGAGCAAGAGAGAAGCACCTGGAGGCTCTGCTTGGCTCAGTCTTTGTGCCAGACTGAAAAAGAGTGATTAATGACAAGGGCGGCAGCACACAGGGAACTGCACGAAGTGAAGGCTTTTGATTTCTCTTTGATTTTGCTGTTTGCTTTCATAAAAGCGGGTTACGTGAGCTGACCCACTACAAAGAATCACAGAAAGGGGTTGAGACAACAAAGCTGTTTTTCATAGCAGAGTGAAGCAAAGTGGGGTGAAAGGCCAGAATTAAAGCTTTTTTTTAAGATATAAAAGGCTGTGCTGCAAAATGAAATGGTAGGACATTTCCAGTTCAAGGTTGGATCCACGAACTTGATTTATACTTTATAGGGTCCACTTGCTGCGTCTGGAGTCTTCATAAAGAACTCAAAAAGACTGCATTTCTCATTAATTTTCCTGAAGATCTTATGTCCATTCACCAGAATTGACAGGAATTGCCACTTACAGGAACTGCCCAGTCCACTTTCAGAAATTGCTTTCAAAACTGTGTGAAATTGAAGGAGTAAATACAGAAAAAAACAAGGGCATTGTCTCCCAGGAAACGTATTTGAAGTCACTTGCAATAAAAAAAAAAAAACTTTCTGTACTGTAATATGAGTGATAGTTCAAGAAAAACTAAGATGTGACTAAATGCTAATATATTAATGCACTGTAGTACAGGGAACGAAATACACCCAATGATGTTAAAATTATCTAATAAAAGAGTAAAATTTAGGATCGCTCTAAAATGATTGGCTGAGTCACAATGAAAGCCATAAAACAAAAAATATACCAATTGACTGCACATATCCAATTAGTTCTGCATTAATTTGCTAAGCAGCATTTTTATTAAGTTATTCATTTTTGATCATTAGGTAAAAAATGCTAAATACTCTAGCATGCTAAATATATTACTTCAAAGATCACATCCTGATTATGGAAACAGTAAAAAAAAATCCAAAGAAAAAAGTCTGGCACATATTTACAATGATAACAAATTGACACAACTTGAACCTGACAATGGAAACTCACTTTCAGAGAAGCCTGGTAGGTTTTATTTAAAGCACAGTTATTATGCTTTTCACTTTTATTATTAAACAATAAGATTTTAGAACCAGAGTGATGTCAGATCTGCTCTGATTACAATAGAACCATAAAATTCAGAGGAACTGTGCATCTGCTTTAAGGGATTAATGACTCATTCACCTATTTGCCAAGACAAATATGTCCTAACAACAGAGAATTTATGGCTGACAGCTCATCCATATCTCTACTTACTTACCAATCAAACTGTATAAATATTATAATATTTCTCACATGAATAAGAACACTACCAATATTTAGTTTTTACTGTAACAGATATCAATAATTTGCAGCACAGTGGCGCAACAGGTAGTGTCACTGTCACACAGCTTTTGGATCCTGGGGTTGTGGGTTTGAGCCCCACTCCAGGTGGCAGTCTGTGAGGAGTTTGGTGTGTTCTTTCTATGTCCGCCTGGGTTTCCTCCCAGTTTTCTCCCACAGCCTGAAAACACATGTTGGTAGGTGGACTGGCTACTCAAAAAGTGTCCCTAGGGGTGAGTGTGTGTCGCCTTGTGAAGGACTGGTGCCCCATTCAGGGTGAATGAATGAATGAATGAATGAATGAAGATATCAGAAACAGAAACCTGTTTTAATACTATATAGTTTCTCACATGTGACTCATTAAAATACAAAGAGGCTATAGTGTTATAACTTAGGATTTCATTTAATAAACATTACTGCTATAGGAATTTTTGCTTAGTTGAAAGAAGTAACAAATTTTAAAATGTAATTATAAACATGATACAAAAAAGTAACTAACTAGAAGGGCATAAGCTTCTTTTAAATGTATTACTTATTTCACTGCAAAACTAAATCTAATCACACAGCTGATTTATGTTTAACTGCTAACCATATAAAATACAGAATGCACATTTTTGCCTCTATAAATTAAGTTTTCATATATTCAGCAGAATTAGACCTAAAGTCTAATTTTTTAGCTATTGTACTCCTACATTCCTATTTCCACTCTCACTTCACCAAGCTCAACGTTGGAATATCATCAGCTGCCTCTCCAAATCTCCCCAGATAACATCCTCTTTTATCTTGACAAAAATCTCAGTCTCACACATGCAAAATTTCTCAAGGATTCCATCCTTCTTTTCTGTTGTTTTTCTCTTCTCCCTCATTGCATTTTGTCCCGTTTAAACTGACATCAATATTTCCTTTCTTTGATGTTACAATCTCAAATGGGCAGATTCACACAGCCAAGTTTTTTAACATCCTAAACATCAATTTGGAGAGCTGAGCTTTCAAGCTCCAGGTGAATGGAAGAGCAGACTTTTATTATAATCATTTAAATAAACATCACAACCCCTAAAGACTCTTAAATGATTTAGTTATATACTGCCTATAACTCACACAAACCATTCCTCGGCTATGTGATAAAATGTTCTGCTACATGTGAAAAATGAATGATGAACTAGGCAGATAACTGTTAGATGACTGTTCTGGGTGTAAATAATTTAAGGTGGTCTCTGACTTTTGCACAGTTTGCAGAGTTCAATAGATAATAAAAAATGCATGTGATGTAGTTCACCAGGTACAATTGATTCATTTATTTTTTGCAGGTCACTCTCAAAGTCTATGCTGCCTGAACTATGTATTCCACAAAAGGCAGTCAGCATAAGGCCTTAGAGACTGACTGCACCCTTCAGTCGATCAAACAACCTTCTCTTATATTGCTGTATTCACCTTCTCCCCAAGCTGCTGTACTGAGAAACCACATTCATAAATAATCCCCCAAATTCTTCACCTGACCCATGAAAATCAATACAGGTTCTGAATGACAAGAATTGTATCTGTTAATCTAGCCCACAGAGAACCCTCTTCTGGACTGATCCATAAGCTAGACTTTTGATTTGCCAGACCTTGTATATGTTTTCATCAAAAAAATGGACTAGAATAAAGCTAGCTTTCCTTCATCCACAAAACACCTGCAGTGAAAACCTCACATTTGGCTTTGAAAGGTTCATAGACTCAGGGTAGACCAGAACCATAACACTCACTGTAAAGACCCCCACGTCAAACGTCTGCAGCACAGCTATCAAAATATGTACATGGGGTGCTAAGAACTTTAAACCAACAAAAATATGAACATCTGAGTGTAATACTGTGAAAGCAGCTATTGCTGTGACAAGGCATATAGGGAATGAGTGAAATCCAAGTTGCACTGCACATGAACTATTGCATGAGGTTGATGTTAGTTTTGCACATAGAGCTTTTTAAGAGTCAGCAAACTTTCTAGAACTGAGCAAAACAAAGGGCTTTCTTTTGGCCGTCCATTTCCAAATCTCTCAATTTCACACAAGACAGCATTAGCCTGGTTGTGGTAAATAATTATCGAGTAATTACCTCAGAAATTGGGGTTACACCCTTTCTCACGGTGGACCACCATAGTGGCTAGTAGAGAACAATCCAGTAGGGAGGTGGGACAGTAGTGTGAAAAAAATACATAAACATAACCATGTGCTTAGGAATATTTTGCTTTCTGCACAAATCAGTAACAGCAAGTAAAAGTCAAGGGCACTTGTTTTTAGATTACATTTCGGCTGTATGCCAATTTTTTCTGGAGAAAGAATGGTTTATACTAAAACTTTAAGATGTTTATTCACAAGATTAAATTCAAAATAATCCAGCCTCAGACCTTTAGATCCCACTGTTGATTACTTGAGTATAGACAGGATTTTCATGCTTAGTTCATTACGACTTTATTCAGTTATTATGGTACTACTATTTCAATTGCAAATAGGTCTTTGCTGCACAGGAGGAACTTGTGTGCTCAGTCCTTTGGTACGGTTTAAGCCACTTTTTTTTATGAGCTGTGCATAAAATTGCTAACATGCATCATTTATGTGCTTACGTTTGTCAATTACCTCAATTACAATTAGCTTCTATCACACTACACAGGATGTCCAAGAACGCCTGGTGGGATTTTGAATACTTTGCATAGCAGGTGGAGTTAGTTAGAGTCATTGGGAGTGGAATTTCACTGCTGAGGATAAAACTGTTGATAACCCAGGCACAGACAGCTTTCCAATTCTGCTCTCTCTCTCTCTCTCTCTCTCTCTCTCTCTCTCTCTCTCTCTCTCTCTCCCTCCCTCTTTCTCTCTCTCTCTCTCTCTCTCTTTCTCTCTCTCTCTTTCTCTCTCTCTCTTTCATTTTCACTCACTTTTTCATTCTCTCTGCATCCATGGCATGAAAATAGTGCTTGCACATGCATTCACACACACACACACACACACACAATTTGTCAGACTATTAATAAGCATTACTATTATAAAAGAAACTTCAGATAAAAGACAGAAACTGTAGAGTTACAAGCAGACATTGTCTCTGTACCAAATTTCCATTGTCATTTGGTGCCAAATTCTTACGTGCAGAACTGCACATCAACAGAATTACTGAAGTTTTTTACACATTAGAACATGGATAAGTACAAGAGCAGAAAAGAAAAACAATCACGTGCACTGATTCCATTTTGTCAATTTAAAAGGCTAGTCAGGTGACTTTTTTTGGTGAGTGCGGGGATACAAGCAAAAAATCAATGGGTGCTCTCTAAAGATATACAAACTCTCCATAATAGTTAGGACATTGTGTAAAATGCAATCAAACACAAATCCATGATTTGTTAAATCTCTTGAATGTTCATTGAACAAACAGATGTACCAACAATAGGCAATGTTTTCAGGGACAAGGTTTATTGGGTTTTTAATGTTAACAAATTTAGTATCTGATGCCTGAAACAAACTCCAAAATACGAAAAAATTATTTGTAAAGCATTCCTGTCACACCGTTCTGAAGCATTACACTATATACAGGTAAATATAAAAGGTATAAAAGGAGCATTCACCAAAGGCAAAAGCAGGAAACTGCTCATCACTTTACACCAACATTTCTTAGACAGATATCAACCAGTTCAAAAATAACTTTTTTAGTGCAAGTCTGCAAATAATGTAGGTCTTTCACCATCTACAGTTCATAATATCATGAAATGAGTCAGGGAGTCAAGGAAAATTAATGTAAATGCCTAAGATGGAGACACTGCTGAATGTATGTGACCATTGAGCCCTCAGGCGGTACTGTTTGAGAATCCATCAAGGTACCATGCATGTACACAGCCACATGGGCTCAGGACTATTTTGGACAATCACAGTCACTTAAGCCAGTGTGCTATTGCACCCTGAAACTGTTTTAGGCAAAAAAGAAGCCACATATTAAGATCTTGCAGCAAGCCCAGTGGCAAATCTGTCCCACATTTCTTGAAGTTGTTGCAGGAATCAAAAAGTGTAGGTTAGTCATTGAAAACACAGAAAAATCTCTTCTTTGTCCTTTTGTCTATTACATAAATGTTCAACTGAATTAACGTATTACATTTTTACTTTTTATTGCACTGTTAGATAGTTTCCCAACTTTTATTGGAAATAGGGTTTGTAAATCTATTTAATGTATTCAGTCTTTTGTTAAGTCTTTGTTGTACATTTGACCAATTCGTCTGACAAATAATAATAATAATAATAATAATAATAATAAAATAATATTTTATTGCACAGCAAGTTACACAGCAAGTTTTTAAGTAAATTCAAATATGTACTCATTATGTCCACAACACTGTTATAAAACAATTTAACTGCAGATAACTTATCAAATAATGTGCAGCTGGACAGTTTTATTCAGCATATAAATAGGTTTGCAATCCACCTGTAGTTTTAAACAATATCACTGTTGGGAAATCACCACCAAATGGAAAACAAATTGCATGTGCCTGTGTGCATTATTCTTCCTGCCCAGGCATATTGGCAGCCATTACTGGTGCTCAGTAATAGTCTTTCAAGATACAGAGCACGTGAGTACTAACACGTGAGTTATTAATTTAATGCAAAAGAGAGCTTGCACCCAGTGAAAAAAAGACCTGAGAAGTGCCTTTAATGTAAGGCTTAACCACAGGCTTATGTCACAAGGGGTACGAGGAATGAGGAGCGGAGGTAAATGCAGATATATTTATTGACACAATGCATAAGAACACTGGAGAACGGAACACAAGAGTACAGGAAAAAAAATAATATAAACTACTGATAACTAAAAAGACAGAAAACTAAACATACTGAACCACAGTCTAAGAGAATTAAAAAGTAAAATATTAAACCAAAACATAAGGACAAAACGACAAAGTATAGCTAAATAGAAATAAAAATATACTTAGTATACAAACAAGGAACTAGCAAGACAAACACTAACAAACCAAAATCTTAGAGAGCTAGAAATATAAAGACACAGTAAAAATGGTGAGAGATAGGAACAAGAAACACCAAAACCTTAAATGGCAAACAAAGACAGGGACAAGGAACCAGGAATATAAACCATTAGAGAACATGGAACACCTGTGGAAGATTGAAACATGTGACGGTGGTGTGACTAACAACCATGTGTAGAACAAAACAAAACACAGAACAGAGACAAGAGAACTAGACTAAAACAAAAAAGGGAACAGAACACAGGAAGGAAAGAAACACCAAACCTGACAGCTTACTATTAAATACTCATTCTTAAACATTTTATTCAGTAACTACTTTACATTTTTATAACTACTATCAAATTTATATATAAATAAATATTTCTTATCCTCCGGGTGCTCCGGTTTCCTCCCACAGTCCAAAAACACACGTTGCAGGTGGATTGGCGACTCGAAAAGTGTCTGTAGGTGTGAATGTGTGTGTGTGTGTCTGTGTTGCCCTGTGAAGGACTGGCGTCCCCTCCAGGGTGTATTCCCGCCTTGCGCCCGATGATTCCAGGTAGGCTCTGGACCCCCCCCGCGACCCTAAATTGGATAAGCGGTTACAGATAATGGATGGATGGATATTTCTTACTTTAGAAACCATATATACTATATAACTATGCGAAATTAATAATTAAAATATACTTGGCATGCCTTTATTCCAACATGAAACAGAGAGATATAGTCAGTGTTATAACCTAAAAAAAAAGTGGATAGAGGTTATCAAGTGCTGTTTTTTCTGCATAACGTATTTAGACTGTATCACATATTAAAGTAGCCCTTATCTAGATCCACCCCATTCCAGTCTTAGTAAGCCTAAAGCCCATTAGTGGGCAAATCTCACAGTTTTATTGCATTACTGAGCTGATATACAATCAATGGAAAGAGCTGGCTGTGCTAAATGGCTTCCCTAACCTTGAAGCCACAAATATAGCACTGTGAAGCATTTCTTTGCCTTGATTTTAAGTCGCCTACGATTTCAATGTCTATACATTCAGCCCAAATTTCCAACTGAACTGAAGGGGGTGCCTGAAATTGTGAATCAACCCTGTTTAGTCACCATATCCACCCTTCTACACCAAAAGGTACAGTATGATGTGTTTTCCTGAAAGATAATTTAAGGTAGGTTTTAAAAAAAAGAGCCACCTTGAGTATCTTTTCATGGGAAATTTAGGTGGCAGTGGGTAGCAGCATTAAAGCTTTCAGAAAATGCAATTTACATAAATTTGCTGATTGAAATGAAAAACATAAGTCAAGATTTTTTTTATATATCCTGAGTGTTCCCTGAAAAGCATTAAATCCCAGGCTACAATACATTTTAAATCTGCTTAAACAGTCACAAGATTTTTTCACATATCTGGATTAAACTCTGGGCAGAAATGTATTCAAACGTACCTAATTGTTACATTTTTTTTGCATTTACCCCACATGCATATCTAAGCAGAGGGCATATGCTCAGTCAATGCAGTAGATTTCCCAAAAGCATGAGCACAGGATCAAAATATCTGTACAGATGTGATGTTTTTGTATACAACTAATTCTTGCTTATGAGAAACTTTTTTAAAAATCATTGCTAAAAATATAGAATTAAAATGTGTTCATAAGTACCAGCTGCAGTTCAGTGTTCAAACAGTATCATCCAAAAAACAATTTATAGTTACTATTCTGTACTCTCAGAAAAATTGTCACTGTGGTGGTACTTATTTGCTGTAACAGGGGTGGTCAGTACATTTAGTTAGGGAACATAATTATACCATATTCTAGATTAATTGTAGATTTTTAATTTGCCTTTATTTCATACGCCCCATTTCATCTCCAGAACTTCATCTATAATGAAAGCAAAGTAACTTGTTTATGTTTAGTGAACAATAATGTACAAGTACAGTACCTTTTTAATTTGAGAGCAGAGAGATTGTTTTGCATTTTAGTTCTGAGACATTAAACACCACACACCATTTCACCATTTCTATCCTCATCCCATAATAATTTTTGACACTGACTGCTTTAAAAATGAATAGAATATCTGGTCATTCAGCACAGCAGCAGTATCCCATGAAATCCCACCTTTAATAAAAGCATCTGAATCACCCTATTGGAAATGCAGGAAATGCAGAGATAAGTGCATACACAGAAATAAGAACAAACAGAAAAAAAATTAATTTTCTTGTGTTATTTGTGCATGTTATTTGCTCATTATTTTCCAGTTGTACCTGTGATGTGAAATATGTATATGAAACCGTATTTCAGCTACCAATTTCAGTTATATTGACCTCTCCTCATTCAAAGATAGAGAAGCCTGGTTTATATGACCATATGTGAACATATAACTGCCCAGAGGCATGGACAGAATTGCCCATCAGGCCTTTATTAGTATCGACTGTGTTCTGTTGTACGTATTATGTATGCAGATATTATATTTCCTTTCTGTCTGTTGTGTGACACTGCTTTGGGGTCCCAGTCATGTTCCCAGTCAAGCGTTTCCTTGTTTTGTTCTTTGTTATTGAGTGTTTCTAGCTTGTTTACTTTCTTTAGCCTTCCCTGGTCTGTTTTATGTGGATGCTCCTGTGCTCTGTGTCTGCTTTCACTCTGACCGCTTACACTGACTTTGACTTTTATATTTTTTCCAAATAAACAAACTGCACACTCAGCCTCCATTCCTCCAAAGATAGTCAGAATAAAACTAATAACTAAAACTGTGTCAAAATAACATATTAACAATATTAACAAAAACGTGTTAATACAGTTTATACATCATTTTATAACCTATAAACATTTACAAAAAAGTAAAGTTGATACAGAAAAAAAATAAGTAAAATAAAGTTGATACTGAATACATTTTTGTTGTTTAGTTTAGAGCACTTAATAATTTTGTATTTAAATATTAATTGACTGGATGTAAGCTTTGCATTAGCTCTGTCATTTTCCTTGAACACCTCATACGTACACTCTCCAAGTCAATCCATAGAATCTCTGTGCCACTTGGCCACTCCAAAAGGCAGAGTTTGTTTTTCATAAGAAATTCTGTTGTGGATTTGCTCCTGTGTTTGTATCATACACTTGGGAATTCACCTTCCCCTCAATGATTGTAAGCTGGGCAGGCCCTGATGCAGAAAGCAGGCCCAAATCATGATGTTCCCTCCCCCACACTTCACGCTTGGGATGATATTTTCATGGTGATGTGCACTGCCTTTTTTAATGCCAGATGTAGTGCAGCATGTTTTTTCCAAATAGTTCAATCTTAGCTTCATCTGTCCACAAAACATTTTGTCAGTACAGTTGTGGAGTGTCAATATGCTCTTTTGCAAACTTCAGGCATGCAGCAATATTCTTTTTATTAAGCAGTGCCTTCCTCCGTGGTGCCTGGCCATAGACACCCAGCTTTTTCAAGGTTCTACAGACTGTAGACTCATGAACACAGATGTTAGCTTGTCTGTCAATAGGGGTGTTTTCTTTACCTCATCAATGAGTCTCTGTTGTGCTCTTGGGGACATTCTGACTGGGCACCTACTTTTGGCAGAGTCCCAAATAGTCTCCATTTGTAGATTGTTTGCCTTGCTGTGGACTGATGAATTTCTAAAGTCCCTGAAATCACTTTGTAGCAATTCCAGTTTTATGTAAATAAACAATTTTTGATCGTAGATCCTCTGGAAATCTTTTTGGTGAGGCATGGCTCACATATGAATATCCCTCTTGTGTGAAGCAAACTCAAAACGTTTGAGTGGTTTTTTATCAGTCAAAGTAGCTCTAGTTCACACCACCAAACACCTTTTCTTAAAAGGACTCCAGGTATGCTAATATCTGACTCCAATTTGCTTTTTTTTGATGTCATTAACTCTATTAGGATGTTTTTTATGGTTCTTCTAAATGAAAATTCCTGAAAACTGAAATTCCAAATGTGTATATATTATTATTTATGTATTTATTATTAGTATTATTATTATTACAACAATTTAATGAATAAAGTGTAGAATTTTCATTTATTAAAATATAATCACTATTAACATGAATAGATTATGTTATTTTCTAATATTTCCAAAGTTTAAGGAGCTTTATATTTCAAATGTTTTTGAACAGTACTGTGTGTCTCTGTAAACATCTGTCAGTGTGGAGACTAAAACCCAGTGGAGTGATTAAGAAGCCATCACCTCCTCATGGTATACATCTATCAGCTGTTTCTGAATGGCTAAAGCAACATATTCAGAGATGTGTTCTACACACAGCGTGAGAACAGACTGCCCAGGCATCCGGACCCCGGGAGGAAAAGGGACACACAGAGCTGTCCCTGAGGGGACGCACTGAGTAAACTTGTGTTCTGAGCTGCAATCAACAGGGATTTACACTCTGTGTCAAGAGCAGGACAAGAGGATGAGTATGTGTATGCATGTATGTGTGTGTGTGGGTGTGTGGGTGTGTGTGTTGGGGGCGAAGTTAGGGTTGTAGGTATGTACATGTGTGTGGGGGTATGCATGGAGTTCAATGTGTTTTCTAGCGAATGCCTGTTTGCTGTGTTTATGAATACAGATTACTCTAATTCACTTCTGTTGACAACAACTAATGCAATATTCAACACACTCCCAGGATGCCTCATCCTGTTGTGTTCTCCGTTATCTCCCTGACAAAAACATATATACAAACAGCAAGTGCTCATCTATATCCAGCTACTGTCTATCCCCTTCTACCCACCCTGCATACACACCACAGACACAAATGAGTATACACACTTTTGCAATAACTTAACATATTAAAACTTTCGTGTCACAGGTCATTTTCAATTTGCTACAATATTCAAATATAATTATATATTCTGTTACATACGTAGGTGAAAGAATATGTCTGCCAATTCAAAGCTGTACTTCTGACTTCAACCTCACTTCAAAAAAAGCTGTACACAAATTCAAATCATAATAAATATCTAATATGTCCAAATTTTGATGAGTCTCATGTTTAATATTCTTACTATATGAATGTTCTGCCACATTTCATCCCACAGGGGATTTAATCGGGATGAAAAATCTCATATTGAGCCAGCTGACAGTGCAGAAATTCCGAGCTGTTGCTACTCAAGGGTCACTGAGGGGTCACAAGAGAAGCTTTGTAAAAGCAAACGTAAAAGAGACTATGCGTAAAGCAGGTTCTGAGTGGAGGTTCCATATAATCCAGTCTGAAGATAAGATCTTGTAGGAAATTAGACCTGGTTGTAATGTAACTTTCACGCTTGGCTGTAAAATCTGAAACTACAAGGTTAAATCTGCCTGAGGTTATCCAATGAGCTGCATAACATATTAAAGATTTCCCCACTAATATAAAGTAATAACAAAGAGTTCAAAGATATAATAGACTCTTTGTTAACTAATGCACGTTTTATGCTAGTATCAGACTACAATTAGAATTAAAATGTAAAGATAAAAATATATTAGTAAAGGTTATTTAATAATGCAGGTCAGATCTTGGGTTTTTGTTTCCAACCAACATTACAATACATTCTTTAATGAGTCCCAGCTGGATAATACAAACTAGCATGCACACAAACACACACACACACAGGCACACACACACAAACACAAAGTGAAAATGCTGGTGAAACACTCTCTTTGATACTGAATTGGAAGCGACACCCAAATTAATAGTTCCATCTGTTTATCACACCCACGCAAAAGAGCTTGAGTGAGAAGAGAGCTCAATTTACAACAAACACAAAACACTAGTTACATTTCTTTCGCTCTCTTCTCCTCTCACGATCGTTCACTCTCATTCTGTCTGCCTTGTCTTTCCCCACTCCTCACTCTATCGACTCCCTTTCGTTCCCTTTCTCTCTATTACTCTCTCTTTCAGCCCCCCACCCCCACCCCAAACTGCAATGAGGAAGAAGGGGTAAGAATTTGTGGTGAGAGGATGCAAATGCCAAACAAGCTCTATACTCACGTTATGTCAAACTCATTCTTTAGCTTTGTAGCCTTAAGACCATTTCTATTTTTCAACCAGAATCAGACTGAACAGAGATCAACTTAATCCTCACTAAGAGAATACAAGCAGTGCTTAATATTTAATGCTGGTGCAAAGAGTGTACACAGAGACAACAGGTTTTTGAGGGGTTTCCTAGCCCATGCAATATCTTCCATTACAGAAGTGTCTGTTTTTATTTCAGTGTCACCTTTGGGTCCACCATCATGCTTTCTTCCTTTCATACAAAGATTTCTTCTGATTTTCTGAACCTTTCAATGGTATTCTTTTACTGTAGATGATGAAATCCCCAAGCTATTTACTGTTTTAAGTTGAGAAACCTGCACAGTCTTTTACAGAATGGTGAAGCACACCACATCTTTATTTCTAAAAGATTCAGCTTCTCTAAGATGCTCTTATTAAACCCAACCATGTCACAGGTCTGTTGCCAATTAACCTAATTTGTTCTAGTGTATCAATACACAACTTTACCCCATCCCACCTTTTCTGGTTCGTGATGCTGACACATAACCAATATATATAATATTTTCTTTCCAAATAATAGAGGATTTCAATTATTTTCATGTACATATATATGTGTCCTGTCTTTTTTGAAATGGGGTTTGTACTTAAAATATTTGTTTTATAAAAACGAATAAACAAAATAAGTGTACACAGTGAATACAGCCATGGAACAAATATCTGGTAAAGTGAAAGTGGTTAGTGGTTAATCTGCAGGTAAGATGTAAAAGTAACAAAACAGCTAAGATTGTAGTATTATTAACTCAACATGAAACATACAGCAGTTCATAATGCAGTTCAATGCTTAATCCGATGTGATAAAATAAACTCAAGCTGGTCACTAATGTCTTCCCCATCTCATACATATAATAGTGTTTCTCCACCTGCCAATTTCTGGCTGTGCTGGGGGACTGGACATGATATCAAAACAGAGAATACAAGGCCTGTAACTGCTATGGTGAGATTAAAATTCAATAAAAAAAGAGCTACAATGAGTCTGTCTCTGGAGCTACCCTGGAGCAATTAAGTCCCATTTGCCCCAACTCCCCTCCTGGTCATGCACTTTTCAAGAAGATAACTCTGTCAGTCTGGCTCAAATGGAAAAATAGCCCTAAGTAACTAAATTTATTGTTATTTTACTGAATTTAATTCAGTGCAGCATATTACTGAGTAATAGTGAGTGAACACATGCAACAGCAAGACATATATGACTCACAGCTTCCAGCTGGGATTCCCATTAGACAGCAGTGTCTCCGCTCTGCAACCACTGGGGACTTCATGGATTAGAGAAAGAGAGAGAGAGAGAGAGAGAGAGAGAGAGAGAGAGAGAGAAGTAGAATGAAAACGAATTAATACCTAGAGCAAGACAAGGCCATCTGAAACATTCTTTGGCTCCCTATCCTGTCCCGTGTCTGTACTATAAATTCTCACCCCATCAACATCACAATCACTAAATCAATCTTTGACAACATTCATCACAAACCATCACTCACTGTTCCTTTTTTTATCATTATGTCATTGTGTTTTTAAGTAACACAGCTGCAAACACAAACGTTATGTATATAATTACAGTAACTACATTTACTTGTTGACCAGTATAGTCAAGAGTGAACATTTCTGAACCATTTTTTGAATTCAATGGGAGTGCAACCGTTATAATCTTAGCAACTCTGGACCGCTTCCAGTGTTTACATAATCAAATTCTGAACCTTAATTGCAGCTGACAATTTTTTTTTAACTGAAAATAACCGAAATTGAAATAAACTGTTTAATTTTGGGGCAGCACGGTGGCGCAGCATGTAGTGCCGCAGTCACACAGCTCCAGGGACCTGGAGGTTGTGGGTTTGATTCCCGCTCCGGGTGACTGTCTGTGAGGAGTTGGTGTGTTCTCCCCGGGTCCGCGTGGGTTTCCTCCGGGTGCTACGGTTTCCTCCCACAGTCCAAAAACACACGTTGATAGGTGGTTTGGCTATTCAAAAGTGTCCGTAGGTGTGAGTGTGTGAGTGAAAGTGTGTGTGTCTGTGTTGCCCTGTGAAGCACTGGCGCCCCCTCCAGGGTGTATTCCCACCTTGCACCCAATGATTCCAGGTAGGCTCTGGACCCACCGCGACCCTGAACTGGATAAGCGCTTACAGATAATGAATGAATGTTTAATTTTGATGCCATTTATGACATTTAGCAGACACACATATACAGAGCAACTTACAATAGCTCTTTGTCATCTTGTCAGCAAAGACATTAGCCATTAGTGTCCAAATACAACTGAAGTAAAATACTCTGAGTACTGGAGAGAATGCTGATTCTTAATAATAAATATATAAAATAACAATATCATATATGTTTATTTGAAATAACATACATAAATCTGTGTTTATAATTGGGATAGAGAAATGTAGCAATAAACTAAAGATAATATAAAACTAGACATTTAATAGTTTAATAATTTCACAGCATGATAATTATACATATACACAATGCAATTATTCATGGTGTAAGACAAATGTATTTAGTCTTTTTAGTGTTCTGAAAACGAAACTATTACATAATCGTCCTATCCTTGTTGTGCAGTATGTACACTTTGCATAATATATACAATGTACACAGTCAGTACATAAAACCTTGTTTTAGAATCTAAGGAGTATATTTACACAGGAGCAAGCAACCTTTTGCACCAGCTCTCTGCAGAAATATTTTCCAAAATAACCTAAACATTCCCTTCTTCTGAAAGCATGCTATTACGTGAGATAGAGTACATTCTTCAGCATAGACTCTTGATAAAGTTGAGGTTCTTTACAGAATAAGATAAAAAGGTTAAAAAGGCACAGAAGACATTTTATAAAATGCCACGAGGCCAACATTTATTTATATTTAACTTTCACAAGTGAAAGATCAGGATAGATGTGGCTATAAACTGAGGCGAAACCATTACCATTACCAGGCCAAGTATTCAGAAATAAAATTGAAAAGATAAATTATCACCCTGCAGGGCATGAAGTTTTTGCTCTTCACACACTTTTTACCCTCAAGATATGCACTTAAGCCCTCTAGAATACACTTGGTTGAGTTTATACCGCATAAACGCTCCCAAGCGGTCTCATTTTGCCAAATAATCTCATGTTTCACTTGTTTGTCATGTAATCAGACGTTTGACGTGAAATGGGTTTATGGGAAACTTTCAGAAGTAGATCATATTCATAATGTTAGCCAAGGGAACTGAGAGTAATGGTTTCCAAAACTCAAGAAATTAACATCTCTCTCAAAATGTCAAGGCTCCAGGACCACAATACATGCCTTTGGAGTGTTATAATTATTTGGGGGCATTGCTTAAAATGCAGTTTGTGTTGGTTATTTGTTGTTCTTAGATGCTTTTGCTGAAACTAGACATTAAGAGTGGAAAATAACTGCTTTTCCAGACCTGTATTTCATTTCAAATGCTGGACAAATGTAACAGTCTTTATATTTGTCAATTAAACAACTAAAAAAAATATTTCATACAGGCTCATTAATATATTCAGTGCAGGAGGAAGTGTAAAACAATGCCAAATGGCCAGATATTATTTCATTTCAATGTATAAAATATTAACTATTTTATCATTAACTGGCTTATTACATGTGGCTAATTACATTATGTGATTATGAAATCTTTGGGACTATAAAAAAATTATAAAAATTATTTCTCTCCTCTAACATCTCAAGCAGAAAAATTAGCAAGCAAATAGGATGTTTCTCAGGTAACATTACTGGCTAACATATAGAAAGAAAGAAAAAAAGAATTAAATAAACTTTTAATAAACTTATTGGGGTGGTGCAGCAGGTAGTGTCGCAGTCACAAAGCTCTAGGGAAATGGAGGTTGTGGGTTCGATTCCTGCTCCGGGTTACTGTCTGTGAGGAGTTGGTGTGTTCTCCCTGTGTCCGCATGGGCTTCCTCTGGGTGCTCCGGTTTCCTCCCACAGTCCAAAAAAACACACATTGGTAGGTGGATTGGTGACTCAAAAGTGTCCGTAGGTGTGAGTGAATGTGTGAGTGTGTGTGTTGCGCTGTGAAGGACTGGCGCCCCCTCCAGGGTGTAATCCCACCTTGCGCCCAATGATTCCAGGTAGGCTCTGGACCCAGCATGACCCTGAACTGGATAAGGGGTTACAGGTAGTGAATGAAAATAGATATTGGGTGACCACTGATTTAAAAACTACTGAGTTCAACTAATTATGTATCTCAATTGAAACATAATGATCTCAACTTAGCTTTGGCTGAAAATGTACAGACAGAAATGTATGGACAAGATGTGTCGCATACACATGGTTAAGTAACAAATGCAGCTACATTTATGCAAATCACACTGAAAAAAATCTTATGCAATGTCATGCAATTAAGCAACACTTATAGCAGTCTATTGTTTCCTGTGGTTGCATTAGCATTAATGGGAAGACAGGAGGTGTGAGGGATATTGCTAGTCATTTGCGCATCTATAAAGTCAAAAGGCATTGAACTGGAGATAGTTTTATGTGCCCTGTATCTCTTGTGAGAGCCCTCTGCCTTTTAAAAAGCCTTTTAGAAGCATCCAGAAAGCTAGATCATCATACAGGCGGAGACGCTTTTAAATACAGAGAGCCACAGGCTAAAAAACAGTCTGCAATTTAGGCCTAGAGCACAGAAAGCAAATGTTACAGGTTGTCCTAAGGTTACAGGCGATGCTCATAAAGCAGAAAAGGATCAAATAGTTTTATTTTGTTTTTATAACTCATACACCAATGTAACATATTGAAACCATGATGCAATATATGCTGCTTTAATTTGGAAAAATTAACATTTATTCAGATTTCATAAAGAAAATACTTAGTGACATTACTTATAAGGTCATGAAATATAGTGAACAGAGTAATATTTTGCTTAGGTTCATTCAGCTAATCTCAAGAACCTTAAGCAATTACTGTTAAATGTGATTACACTTCACATAAAACCTTAGACAGTTTGGTGAGTGATTGGTCATTTGTATTTCACAGCACTGAAATTGTCGTTACACTTCTGAAATACTGTAAGGAATTCGCTTCTATGGATAAGTGTGGCTAAACATCATGTCATTTACATGTGATGTTAGACTTGCGTGCAGTGTCCTGTTTGTTGAGGTGTGACATCCCGTTCATTCAGGGTTCGTGTCACGGCCCAGAGCTGGGGTCAGGAACTAAGGGTCTAAACCGTGTGTGTATGAGAGTGTTTGTGTGTGAGAGAGTGGGGTCTTACACTCTGTGTGATGCGGATGTCCGCCTGCTGGGGGAGATCTGTGAAAAGTGTGACCTCATGGACCGCCGTGTCCCCGGCACTGCTCTCCATCAGCCCCCTGAGACCCAGCTGCATGAACACAACATGAAACTCAGTCTTGGACACTTAGACACAGAACTCTGTTTTCAAGACCATCACTTGGTCACAAATTGGTATAAAAGAAGCTGTTTGTTTCAGTGGGATGCTGAAAATGCAATCAAATGGACACAAATGTAACAAATGAATTACATGGAGATGCATTTTTTTTATTATTTGTTGGGCCTTCTGTATTTGTATGTGTTCTGTGAAGCTGCAACTAAAGCAGTTTTATTATTTTTTTTTGAAAATGGAAGTTTATATGTAACAATGCAATGGTAGTGTAAAACGTTAGGAAAATGCAACATAGATATTGGCAAATTGTTAGAAAAAAAATACTAGGGAGGTGAGGGTACAAAAAAGGTCACAGGTCATCAGCAACAGGAGCCATGCACTTAAGCTTTTAAGATAACAGCGTTCAAGATATGTATAAGATAACACAGTGGGTTCAGTAAGGTCCTGGACAGGTTTTCTGTCAGCTTGCTGATTGTACTGGACAAGTGTGAAAAAAGACCCAATTTTATCTGTTAACTGTACAAAATTATCTAAATAAACCCAGGCTATGAAATGTCAGCATTCCTGTAGGACGTACATTAATACAACGTAAAGAGGGCCTGCATTCAATAAGCCTTTGTCAAAATTTGGAGACAAATGTTTCCTACATTTGCACTGTTAGTAAACATAGACCTACTTGAGGCCTACGATGTGGAGGCCTATTTCCACAAGATAACAGAAGAGAAAATCAAATATTGAAATAGTGTAATCATTGTAATTATTGTACCATACTGTATAATGAACTTTGACTTAATGTACTGAGTTGTTTACTTAACACACAGCAAATTCATATTGAGAGTGTTGATGAGTCTTACATTTTTCAGTGTTTATTTAACACTAAATGTTGATTTTTGTGCATTAACATATTTCTCACATTTTTATATAGAATGTCAAATTAGTTGTTTAAGCAAAAGACATTTTTTCAACTATTACGCCCAGTAAGTCAATATTTACCTGTCACAATTTCAAAACAATAAGTCAATTTTGAGAAAAATATGGGACTGCTCTGAGAGGGTAAGTTTCTGTGTTCGTGTAACGTTACAGCTGCCAGGAACAGAGAAGCTGAAAAAACAGGCCATTTTGAGCGGAAATACACGTCCCCTGTAACAACAACCACATCCACAATAATAAGAGTTCCTTTGGACTGAACGGGTCTTTAAAGAACCTTTTTGGTCCCATACACAATTTTAAATACATATTTACTCAGCCTGACCTTTTCACTGCTTAACAAAGACAGCAAGTTTAGAGCAAGATGGACGTTACTGCCTGGAGGTTATGAAACGTTAACTAGCTACATGACAGGTAGATAATAACCCAGTAAAGAGTAATATTTCGTGATAATTGACTCACTGAATAAACATTTAGTCGTCTGAGTCAAAGGCGTTTAAACCGCTAGCGCCTCACAGCCCCGCTCCCGGCCGTAAACGCTCTGACGTTATGAGGGGCTCCGTTCAAGGCTTACGTTGAGAAATTTCCAGTTAAATTAACGGTCGAAAGAGAAGAGTCTCTCCGCATTTTATAAAAGCTCGGCTTTAAAAAACCTCTCAAACCATAGTATGACTGCTGTTTTATTTTGTAGAGGAATTCCCATCCAAATATAATAATAATAATAATAATAATAATAATAATAATAATAATAATAATAATAATAATAATAATAAAATTGTTGTTGTGTTGTTGTTGTTGTTATACTAATAATAATAATTTATCTGTATTAATATACAGATTATAATACATAATAATCATTACCAAAAATGTTTAATATATAATAATAATAAACATTTAAATTGTACATAAATACATTTATAAGGTGGACCTATATTTACTAGTTTTCTATTTCTCTAACAGTAAAAGGGGAATAAAATATTTTGTTGTCAACACATTTATCCACTGAAGACACAGGGTTACTGTGTAATTATTCAGCTTAAAAGATAGTGACAAATACGTCAAATAAGGCAAGGACAACATCACACTTGATGAATTAACGGGCTTTATTAAGCTGGTGAATCAGTATAGTTTTACTTGGCTCAGAAAAGCCCCATTAAGTGCATGTCTGAGGCACAAAACTCTTGGGGTAATGGTGCATTTGGATGCTCAGCTGAAGTTTGTGTATACCACATAATTAACTAGTAAATATAAATATTTTAAGTAGTCTGTTAGAGAGCTAGTTGGATGGTCCACTTTAAAGCTTGGAAGTTCATAAAATACTGATTTTAGACAAAAACAATCATAGCTGAACTGTGTTAATTTTTTTATTATTATTGCTATTTATCTTTTCCATTTTCCATAATGGAAATGCAGAAAAAACTCTCACGGTGGTACAACTATTTTGTGTGCCATGATCCTTTTTTTTTATGGGAGCTATGGTGCACACCACACAGACCCCTCCCATAAGCCAACAGATTCAGCGGCCGAATTTCTGTCCAGTAACTCAGAATAAGTCACCAACACCAGGGCCACACACAGCAGATGATAAGGTCTGATATGTGTGGCCGGCTCTTGTGTTTAAATCAAGCTTAGCAAGGCCAGCTCCACTCCATTACCACAGTGAAGGCACCTCACCTCTCTCATGGACATGGCTCGGTGCAACCACTCACGTCTTTGGCACTACCAGTGTTTCTTGGGTGCACTAGTTTCCCTGGGACTATATGCACTAACACTGCCAAACCTCCACAGCCAAACATACCATTGTTATGCTACTCAGTGCCTGATGTCCCAGTGAGCAGTGTAGGCTTATATATTGGCGATGGAATTAAAAATTAAAAGATATAATATAATGCTCATAATCTGCAGATTATGATCACTATATTGAACATTTTTACAATAAATGATGAAGAGAGGTCATCTTGCTTTAATAAAACAATTATATGTTCATTATGTAATCTCTTTCAGAAAGTAAATTGTGGGACATTAAATAAATTGACAGTCAACTGCTAATGGATGTTTCTGTGCACATTAATAACCAAGATAAGATTTCTGAGAAATGATAATGCTTGTGCCTAAAATTAAACAAGAACTGAAGGCTCCTGTGGTTCAGAGGAGCTCCTGGAGGGCTACCTCCTGCAGAGCAGAACCACGTTTTATCACTGTGTACTATAGTATACAGATGTTCCAAAAGATCTTCATTACTGGTACCAGGTGGTTCAGATTAGACATGAAACTAGCTCACCAGGAGCTGAGGGAACATGGCTGGAGATACCTGATCTGTGATTTATACGCTGCCTATAGGTTTAAAATAACATCCCGCGACAGATCGGGTTTTCTGTCAGCTTGTTGAGTGGCGGCATGTACTTTCCACATCACCCTCTGAGGTAATGGATTCAGACTGTGGCAGCCAAGATGGGAGCAGCAGTAGAAATACTGCTGCCAGAGCAATGACTATGTGCTAAAAGTGTGCTGGTTTGTTTGTCTGTGTTTACACTATCACTCTGTGAAATCTACAGCACAAACTGGCAAAAGTGCACCTGGTGTAGTGACATCTAACCTAGGCTTGGGGATTTGCTGGCTAAATTAGAAATGCAAATGCTCTCTTACAAAAAGAGATACAAATAGTATATGGACACCTCATTAGTGAAGCATGAAATATAACTTCTCAAAATAGCTCTTTTGGGTTCTTTGTAGCGCTGATTCAAGGCCAGCTTCAAAAAGACACATCCTAACCATGGGCTGTAAAAGAGAGATGCAAAATCCAGTCTTGGATCAGTTTTAAGCATGTGGAGGGCTGGTTGCAACTGTGAGCAGTCAATGGACCCTGGTGTGTGAGATGATGATGGCCCTTATCAGTGCAGTTCCAGCTCCTGGGGCTGATTTTGTGGCATCTATGTCAGTCCTGGGCACAAGAACCTGATCCTGTCACCAGCGGCGCAAAAAGCATCATGTCGTTCTAAAGTAGATGGGGTGAAGTGGAGTGTCATTGCCAGAACGGCAAAACTATGAGTCCTTGAATAGTGTTACATTTGGTGTGTTACCAGAGGCGCTGCTTTAACCAGACTGTCTCCCTTCTAAATGGAACACACTGTGATGGCTCCCAGCTTAGAACAGGCCCAGGGTATTTAGATAGCTATCAGTGTGCTATTTGTTGAGACTCTGCTCATTGCATAGGGAAAAATAAGGTAAACAAAAGATGCCAGACTGTGGAGTGAATGCTATGTAGAGGTCATAAGGTGAAATGCTGCAGGCATACCAAAACTGAAGTGCCTCCAGCCATGGACTGATGGCTCACAAAACAACTAATTTACACAAAACCCTACTTCGAATATAGACAAAATCATATATATATGTGTGTGTTTTTGTGTGTGCGTGTTAGTTAGTATGTTGCCATGCAGAGGCCTGAATTTTGTTTAATATCAATTATATAAAAAATTGTTTGATTTCTGAACTTTCCTTTTTTTTTCTAAAGATTTATACAAGGTTACTGAGCTAAAATGTTGGTTATATCATCTAGAGAGCATCTTGCAAAACTGAAAACTGAAAGTCCTTAAATAGTGTTACATTTGTTGCACTAAAAAAGAAGCTATTTTAGTCTGCTTCTCTGCTTCCTAAACAGAATATGCATTAATGGCTCCCAGTTTAGAACAGGCCTAAGGTAATTAGGAAGCCTGTGTGGTATTTATTGAGAATCTGGCCTTTAAAAAGCAAGAAATGTAAACAAAAATACCAGCTCATCGTCCTGAAGTCACACAGAGGTCAAAAGGTTAAATCCTACAGATGTGCCAAAACTGGGAGAGCCAAAACTGTAAATTACACAATTACCCTGAAATAGGTAAATCAGCAGAGACACGTTTGAGGTACTGGAAAGCCAAGCTTAATGTAGCTAACAATTCCTGGAAACGTATAGCAACTATTTGGCACTACGCATGCTAACAAGCAGTACTTGAACAGTTTTCATTTTGGTGTGTTTCTTCAGATGCTATTTTAAGCTGACTGCCTGCCTTCAAAATTAAATACAGTTTGATGGATTAAACCATACTGAGGGTATTCAGATCAGATTACTTATCAGCGTGTAACTTGTCAAGACAATTGGTCAGTGGATAGAGGAAAATAAAAAGCACACAAAAAAGAAGAAGCCAGGTATGGGGTCTGAAGTCACAAGGTGTAATTCTGCAGACATGTCGAAACAAAAGAAATACACTGGTAAGCTTCTCCCAAACATTCATGGATTCTCACAAATTTTAAAAGAGAGAACTGAAACCGAGGTATATTCCTTCAAAGGAAATACCAAGGATTTTTCCCTCTCCCAAGGGGATACAAGGTAGAGGAGGGCTCAAGGACAGCAGAATGAACAAAGAGAACAACAGAAGTGGAACAGCCATCTCACCAATTCACACTTACACTATACAAGTTCAGGTCATAAGCTCTCTCCTATACTGAGCAATACCCAGCGTGTCAACCCCACAACACAGAGACCTTGAACACATAATGAAGAGTAGCTAAGGAAAACCCCATGTAGCGAGTAAAGATAAACACATTATATGAGTAAAAACAAATAAAAGGTTTGGTCAGGATGTTAAAGCAGGTGTTATTGTTTTTAGAGGGTTTTTTTTCTTTGATTCTGATGGAAAGAAGTTTATTTTTTCTAAGAAATTTTCATCTATCACAGTTCATTTGTCATGATATCACAAAAAGTCAACATAGAACGTTTTTGTTTTTTGTGCCAGCTTATAGTGTGCAGCAAAAAGGATTCTATTCACCCCACTGCCTTATGTGGAAAGCCCTCTTAGGAGGTATAAATTAGCATCTAAAGAATTCATATGCTGTTTCTGAACCCACTTAAAAGTTTGTGTAAAGTGTATGCAAATTGGCTATAACTTCATATATAGAGACAAATAAGAGGCAGGGGCAAAAACAAACAGAGCTCTACAAGCCTCTTCAGATGATATGAGATGTAGTGAGTACACAGCATAGCCGAGTGAAGGAGGCTGGAGAGGGCTGAGCGGGAGAAGGCTGGAGGGGGTGTAATTACCACGCTGTAACTGAGAGGTGGGCCAGGTTTGGATGCCTTAAGAGCACCTCTGTCCGTAAACATTTCGGATAGGGGAGAGTAATGGCAGTAGATGTGACAGCTGCACAAACTTGGTTCCAGTAGAAATAACGGCCACGGTGCTTCCAGAGCAGCTGCACCTCTGATTTGGGTAATTTTATACAATTTCACATCATTTCAAATGGACATTTATCTGGTTGCTTAGAAAAGGAAAGAGGGGCACAATGTCTTCTTTCATTTCAGTCTAGAGAAATGTAGGAACTACCTGAAATGTAAAGGGGATGAACCCTGCTTTTTCTTGGATGTTTTTTATTTGCCCGTTAGGTTTAGCTATGTGTGGGTTTATGTACGCAAACAGTTATGATTCACCTTTCTCAGTATAATTGTCCAACCTCTCTTTATTGCCTTAGAATCAATTGGAATTAGCTGTCTATTTATCCATCTATCCATCCATCTATCAATCTATGTAGTATCTATTTATTTACTATGGTTCTTTTAGGACGGAGGTATTAATAAGACATATTTTCTTATAGACTTGTGCCTCATTTAAAAAGCAGGCGAAGCTGAAACATTTATAACTTTGATGTAAAGGACAGGGGCTAAATTACTGGTATTTGCTAAATAAATCAGATAAGTACATGTTATAGTCCATGTTGTGGTCTCTTTAATTTATCGGCAAAACTTTGTTGAGTAATGCTTTTATTTTATATAATTAATAATTAAATTAACGAGATTAACAACCATTTATGTTCTACCTCCTTGATATTACATATTTGATATGGGATCATTAAATTTGTGGTGAATAGTGTTAGGGCAAACACTAAGAGTGTGAGCTGTTTATTAAGGATTAAAAGTGTCGTTTTTTTTATTTTTTACAATTGCAACGCAATAATGGGTTTATTAGGGTTTGCACTGCCATTTTCTTTGTATTTTATTGTATTAAATGTAAGCTTAAGGTGTATATTTCCAAAAAGAAATGATATAAAACAAACCCCAGGTTTTCTATTCACTCCCAGACTTCCCTATTGCTCTGCAGCATTCAGACTAAAGGCATTCCACACAGTTCACTCACGAACTGCATACTATACATAGCTATTCAGACATGAACACCTGAAGAAAAAACAGCCAGTCATTCCTAATTCATCCACTGTCAAATGAGGAAACTCTAGTTTTAGGCCAAAGGATTGCATAAGTTTCTAAAATAAAATAATAATTATTTTTTTAAAAAAACCTCATTCCTTAGTGGTGTAAAACTCCAAAGCCCTGATCAGCCAGGAGCATTAGAGGAGATGGAACTCGTCCCAGCTTTACTGAGCAGTACGACAGAAAGGCCTCTCTGAGGAACGTCCAGCTGAAGTTCATCTGACTTGCTAATGGAGGCTTGAGGACGCCAATTACAGGGATACTTCTACAAATGCTGCAACTTCGGCCTGAAGTGCCTTGCTCACGGCCACACAGACAACTGGAATCAAACATGTAGTCATTAAAAAGTAAGACTCTCTTCTATTCATTCACTCTCTGGTCTCAGACCTAATTCCAATTTACAAACTAACGGGAAAAAAGAAAGAATCTAACACAATCACTAGTTGGAGTCAAAATTAATCACAGAACGTTTTCCATAGAACTTGGACATAGTGACAGTGTAATTTGATGCAGTTTTGTCAGTTCATAGGGCCTCGTGAGCAGAATGACTAACTGAAACGTGAAGGAAATTCCCGTGTTAGAGTTCACCCTGTATATCCTTGCTCTCTGACCCTGTTCCCTGCCCCAAACGTATTATTTCAGAGCAAATGTGGCTTGTTTGAAAGACCTATAAAGAAAATATCATTCTGTGTAAATAGAGCATATAACAAATCTTGGTGCTTTCAGTGAGTATCAAACACTGATTTTCCACTGAAATACACCAACAAGGTTTTTTTGTCACATAATAGAAATAATATATTTAAACCAGGAAGCTTATTTTCCATATCTAAGGTGGGTAATGAATGTTATATTAAAGCTAAATTGTTTCCAACGACTATAGCTAGAAATCTACTTTATTATAAGCAATTAACAAGTATGCCCTTGTTTTTATGTGATAATGTTTATTTTCTTTCCATGTAATGTCACATTTGCTTGCTCCCCAAATGCACAAGCCTTTTTTTTTTTTTGACACCGGTCAGTGTTATTTTCCCATAGAGGTCCTGTCCACAGTTCTTAACCCCTCATCAAGGTCCCTGGTGGCCTGTAAAGACCCGTCCTTTTCACCGTGTAACTATGTGCGCTGGGCCTAAGGGCGGCAGCTGCACTGCGTCAGTGGAAACAGCTCTAATTCCGTCTCTATTATTCAGCATTTATTTATTTATTTTATTTTAAATTTTGAAACAACTGATGACAACTTTAATGTGTAGTCCTACAGTACAAGCTATGACATTGTTTAGAATCATAAATAAAAGAAATACACAAATTAGTGTCAAGAACAATGGTAAACAATGGTAAACAATGCTCTGAGTTCATGATTTGTGTAAGTCCTTTGTTAAATTGGCCTTTAATGTTTTACAGAAGTATTCAGTTTTGGGCGTTTAAAAATTAATGTCTAAATGAAAATATGTCTGTTGATTTTCTATGTGACAATAAGGTCACATTTTACATGGGAAATTACAATCACTGTAAATATGTTTCATTTAATATATTTGGGAGCATTTGGCATATGTTTTTTTCTGGTGGGTTAAAATAAAACATAACTGTGTATGTCACCACACTGAAATATGCTCCCTATACAGGATTATTTATAAAGATAATAATAAGAACAGGTCCCAAATCAGGAGTGTTCAAAATTAGATAATTTATTCAGAAATATAATAATAATAATAATAATAATAATAATGTGTATTAAATTAATTTCAAAAGAAACAAATAAATGTAGCAACTAGTTGTGTATTTAAATTACCATTTCTCGTTGACTCTTGCAGTCACACACATACGGCACTCGCCCTCTGCTGGCCGTGCTCTGACTTGCAGTCACTGAATGGAGGTTTTTTCCCCACCTGTTTTCAGTCAAACTCCGCCTCCACAGCTAGGATTGGCTCGTATTTGAAACCCACCGCGCAAAAAATACAGCGAATATCCAGTCCACTATAAGAATAGCGCGAAAGGCTGGACGGCATTAGCTAATCACAGCGTTGGGGGCGTTGCTTGTCTGAATACGGGCGCGAAAACAAACCAGGTCCACGTTTAATCCAGTTTGGAGCGCTCCGCTGAAGATGCCACTTGTAGAGACGCGCCACAGTGTATTCCAGCATCTTTCTCTACCTCAGATAGTCCTGAGAGCGTATGTTTAGGATTTGTGGGGGCTAAAAGGAGAGTTTGGCACAACAATGTGATGTTTCTGAGCAGATGTGAGGAGACTGGATTAGAAATCAGACCCAATGGCAGTTAAGTGGAGATCTGACGAGGAACTCCACTTGGGACAGGGAGGCTTGGACATGATGCTGCTTCTCATGGACTGCACAGAGCCAGAGCAGTGAAACTTTCCTGCCTTAATGGGGTGTCCAAAATGACCTTCTTTAAGCTGGTGAACGAGAGCAAGGATGCACTGTCCTCCAGCGAAGTTGAAGCCAATGAGACTGTGGACTTTGGGTCTGTCCTCAGCAATGGAACCACCATCGGAAGCACCAACGTGACGTGTGCTGGAGTCCTACTTGAGCCCCAGGTCGTGGCAGTGAGTGTATTTTTGGCCGTGTTCATCTCTGTGGCTATTGTGGGGAACATCCTGGTCATTTTGTCGGTGCTGTGCAACAGGCATTTGCGCACGGTTACCAACTTTTTCATAGTGAACTTAGCCATCGCTGACCTTTTGCTGGGTGTGGTGGTGCTGCCTTTCAGTGCCTCGCTGGAGGTTCTGGGCTGCTGGGCGTTTGGCCGGGTGTTCTGCAACATCTGGGCAGCTGTGGACGTGCTGTGCTGCACAGCGTCCATCCTGAGCCTGTGCATCATCTCTGTGGACCGGTATGTGGGGGTCAAACACTGCCTTCGCTACCCCACCATCATGACTGAAAGGAAGGCAGGAGTCATCCTCGTGGTCATCTGGGTGGCCTCGGCCATTATCTCCATCGGGCCACTGCTGGGCTGGAAGGAGCCGCCGCCAGCTGACGAGAGTGTGTGCAGAATCACTGAGGAACCAGGCTACGCCCTCTTCTCCTCACTCTTCTCTTTCTACCTACCACTCAGTGTCATTCTGGTCATGTACTTCAGGGTCTACGTGGTGGCCCGCCGCACCAGCCGCAGCCTGGAAGCCGGTGTGAAGCGTGAGAGAGGAGCCTCTGCTGATGTGGTGCTGAGGATTCACTGCAGGAGCCTGCCAGAGGAGGCTCTGGAGCATAGCCGCAGCCGGGGTAGGGGGCAGCCTTTTAGAAGCTCTCTGTCCGTCAGACTCTTGAAGTTCTCCAGGGAGAAGAAGGCTGCTAAAACCCTGGCTATCGTAGTGGGCATGTTCGTGGTGTGCTGGCTGCCCTTCTTCTTCGTGTTGCCTTTGGGTATGTGTGTGGGGTTCTTCTGAAGTTTGTCCTTTTAGAGTTTAGGTAACGATTTGGAAATGATTGATGCAGGACACATGTTTAAACAGGATGTCTGACCAAAAATCTAATTTACCCAGTCTCCCAAGTTTAGTCCATCAGCCAAGGCATGTTTGGTGTCTCAATTGTTTCTTATGTGGTATAAATCAGTCTATTATACATTACCTAAAGAACCCTTTATCAGTTTATAGGTTATAACTATAGTGGAACCCTTTTGCCATTTATAGAACCATTAAAATAAAGAAGATTCTCTGAAAGTCTTTTAAAGGACCCCATATAAGTGACTCTTCTTCATAGAGACTCATTGTTTCAACAGTCAGGTGGGTCTTTGTCACTATTGCCATTATTACTATTGCTTTTACTGAGGAACCCTTGAAGAACACAGTTTTTAATGGTGTAGCTAAATGAAGCTTACACACCACCATTTAACATCATTAAATTTTCATGCACTTTACATGTCATGAAACCTTAAACCATGCTTGTCCATTTTTATAGACTGCTCCAAACTGCTACGAGGTGAATGACATTAAATAACACGTTAATGTCTGTTACAAGCATTACAGTGTCAGACACGGCTTTCACTGGTCTATTAGAGATCAATTACCAACTTAAAGCAGCCTCAGGCAACTTGTGATGATGTAGACATGCAGTTTGCACATTGCTAATTAGTGTGAATGAGCTTCTTTTCATCTACATTAGCCAATATATTAGCTCTAGTGAAAAAATTAAAGAAGCAAACTCTGAACACCAAACATGCCTTGGCTGATTGATTACATTTGGCTTAAGGGGGGAAATAGTGTTTGTTTAATTTTTATCTGAATTACTGTAATGAATTTAGTTTGGTTTAATGCAGTGATGATGTGTAGAGCTTCATTTCATAACCGAACAGTAATGAATACACAATAATGAACTGAGCAGGCTTTTCAGAGTTCTTAGAGGCTGTGTATTTGTGTCACTATGGGTTTCTTGAATGAAATGAAGAAAGAAAAAAGGTGCTCTTTGTTTGTAGAGCTGATGGCTGATGTGCATGTCTTCTGAGTCTGTGCGTGTATGCAGGACAGTAATTTATGGCTTTCCATGTTGAGGTTGAAGGAATTATACACATTTATCATGGTACTAATAATGGACAGTTTCTGGTCAGTGTATGATGTAACGTAGTGTTATTGTGAAAATGCAGAGCATACTGTGGACTTTGCCAGCACATAAATCCTTATTTACTGCATGTCTAGGTTTATTCTGCGTGGTGTGTACTCCTAGTTTGGAGTCTGTCAGTACTGGAGCATTCTCAGTGAGTTCCTTATCAAGCCTCAGGAAAATGCCATTGTTATTTTTGTCATACTGCTCACCCCTACATACAACGTCCCCTATATATATTCAAAAAATACATGCTCAGAAAATGGTGGTGTATATGACTGAATGATAATATATTGTCATATTGCCCATCGTTACCAGCGCACTAGTCATGGATTAGGTCATCTCTAGAAATAGAGTCAGCTTTCTATCTATGTTGTGTTAAATTTGCACTTACAGATTTAATATTAACACTAGGATTTTTGCATTAACACCTAAACTGTTCACTGAAGTCCAGCTGGACATTGTGAATTCAGTGTGAATTCAATTCATTTGTGGGAACTGTGTGGTCATACCTAATACCATTTAGACTGTATTTACATGAGTTCTTTAAAGCAGTGGTTTAAAGAGTAGTCCTGTGAATTCACTTAGAACATCCACATTTATTTAATTATAAATGGATCATTAAGTGTACATTTATGTTTAAGAAGTGACCAATTATTAAATGTGGATTTCAATACCTGGAGGAATGAAAACAAGTTTCCAGCTTTACAAAGAATGGCAGCTACAATGTGCTATTTGTGTTATTATATGTGTTGTTATGTGAGTTTGATCTCACTCATTCACATACTATTAACTCACTCACTCACTCCCATACATACTCAATCACTCATAGTTGGGAATTGCATCACAAGGGCCATTATTAAGGATCTGCTCCACAAGGAGGCTCTATTGTACTTGTGTCCTTGTATATTTATTGTTTTTCAAATGCTGAGAATCTATCAGAAAAGCAAATATGATATTCAAATCCATTTCATAATGGTCTCTTGTTTTGGAGTGGCCCTGCTCTGTTGTCGTGTTCGTCCTGCTATAACACACCAGCTGACTGGAGAAAGGGCCGGATAATTCCATCATTAGTTGTGTCAGGTGTGCTCAGGACTGAAGAAACTGTGGAATGTACAGTGTAAGGGTACTCCAGGGCAAGCAGTAATAGCTTTTCCATCCACCTCCTTCATGCAAATTTTGAAAGCGTCCATAAAAATTGATGGATGACAGTGAAGTAGGACAGTGACTGCAGTCCTTATTCAACGGGCCACTGCTCACCCTACCCAGTGTTTCTGAACTGTTAGAGCTAGAGCTTGGTACAGCAGACACAGGGCTGTCAGAACTGCTCGGCTGAGAGCTGATAAAAATGCCCCCATGCACGGTTACCAAGATTCTTGTCTCCTGCTGTTTGGCAATATCATATTACGTCAACTTCAAAGATGTACGCAAAATACTAATTGCTGGAAAGATTCATTTGCATTTTCTGGCTTTACGTTTGCCAAATGTTTTATTGGAGGCGGTTAAAAACCTCTGATATAAAACAACACACTCTCAAGGGTGCATTGACTATACGCCATTGTAAAATATAGGTACAGATGTATCCCTTTCCCCTTACTAAGGGTATACATCTGATCCTTAAAGAACATTCTAATACTTTTGAGGTGACATTTACATGGCTTGTACCTTGTAAAATATGCACCTAGAGCTAGCTGATATATTTTTTAAAAATGATTTAGAAACAGCAAATGTGCACATAAGCTTGTACAATTTCTTAAGGAGGATACAACATTTCGCATGGAACAAATGTCATAAATTATGATGGGAATTAAACAAGAGCAAAAAGAAACTAGACAAGCCTAGTTTAGCCAGACCACCATTAGCCATAAAGCCATTGTCACAGAGGTTTTTCTGGCATTTCAAAACCAGGAAAGCTCAAAATACGTACCCTTGTCATTGAAAGGTCTGGAGAAGCTTTGGTGCTTCATATCAATGTTTTTGTTTTCAATAATAACAAATAATAACAAACTATAAATTTATAATTTATTTAGGAATAGGGTGTATTCCTGCCTTGTGCCCAATGATTCCACATAGGCTCTGGACCCACCGCGACCCTGAACTGGATAAACACTTACAGATAATGAATGAAAAACAAACTATAAAAATAGTTTATTTTGTCAGTTGCTGCAGTGTGTGTATACCTGTTATTTTCTGTTCATACAAACTGAAGCACCATGTGGAGATGACTTTAAAGCAACTCGTTTACCAGAAAGCAACAAGATAACATTTTAATATTTAGGTTTTTGAACATTTCTAAAACCAAGCGCATTAACATTTTATTCATCATGTAATCTATACTTGATAAAGGAACAGGGCATTGCTGGAACTAGTTATTTATTACTGACTTACATTTCTATAAGTGTCCGGTGCTGTCACTAATCCACAACCTTGTTTATTTTGAGTAACACCTCCCTCAGGTGTTCTGGCTTTAATAATCCGGAGATTTTGCCCGTTTTTGTGTAAAGTTAAACAAAAGGTGGTGAGATGAGATGTGTCTGCGTATTCGTGTCTTGACTTTCTGTTAAATATATAGTAGAAAACAAAACGCTCAGTCACAGAAACATTCTCCAAACATAAAAGAAGAGACTATGATAAATATTACCTCAACAACGTTCAACACATTTCTGTTCGAGGCTCCAGTAAAACACTGAGCTGCTTGCCGCGCTGGACGTTGGACCTACAGCGCTAAAGCGGAGCGAGTGCGTCTCAATTCAGCTCACAGCTCTCTGACCCCTTAAACATTTGAACACGCATATTTAGGTCCCAAAAAGAGCACTTGTCAAAGGGAAAAGGGGATCTCTGGTCACCGCCGAACAGTTCCAAATTTAGTTCACGATCTGGAATATGATATATGGCTGAACTAACAACAGACAGTTTAGTAGCACCACCTTAAGTTCTCTCTGTGAAATACTGCTAAACGAACAGTTCTTACTTGCGCATGCACGTTTCAACATTATGTTTAAGTCAGTCAGTCAGTCAGTCGGTCACTCGGTCCGTAAGCGCAAATGCCGCTTCTAAGCCAGCCCAGTAGGCAATAAATTCATATGACTAATTGTTTGTTTCTGTTATGCCTTGCCATGGACTACGTTTTCCTGTCCACGGAGAATCTCCATTCAGAATGTTATTGGAGTCCGGGACTAGGCTTAATCCTCGTTCAGGAAATAGATCTTACATGTTACCTTATATTTAAAAAAAAATTAATCCTTTATTTGAAATTTGACTCTATGCACAAACAGTATTTAATTCATTCATTCATTTGTAACCTCTTATCCAGTTCAGGGTTGCGGTGGGTCCAGAGCCTACCTGGAATCATTGGGCGCAAGGCAAGAATACACCCTGGAGGGGGCGCCAGTCCTTCACAGGGCAACACACACACATTCACTCACACCTACGGACACTTTTGAGTCGCCAATCCACCTATCAACGTGTGTTTTTGGACTGTGGGAGGAAACCGTAGCACCCGGAGGAAACCCACGTGACATGGGGAGAACACACCAACTCCTCACAGACAGTCACCCGGAGCGGGACTCGAACCCACAACCTCCAGGCCTCTGGAGCTGTGTGACTGCGACACTACCTGCTGCGCCATCATGCCGCCCACAAACAGTATTTATTCTTGTTAATTAGTGATTGTTATGGAACTCCTGCACAGTAGAAGGCAAAAGGTGTTGTCAGCTTTCCACTATTTACTATCAACTATTGGAATAACCCAAGTGTTTAATGCACAAAGAGTGACCTATTTAAACTGTAGACCTGTGTGTAGCTGTTCCTGAAATGCTGCTGCCATGCATGACAGTTTTCTCAGCAGCTACACATATCAACCTGTGGTGAAGCAGTGGTGTTAGAGAGCTGTAAATGCTCCAGTTTTACCTTTCCTTTCTGACATATTTCAAGATAAATTTGAACAAAAAAACATAGAACACCAAATTAGTATTGGCTTTAGCCTTTATGCTGTCAGCAGTAAATGGAGGACCACATCTTTTGTACTGGCCCTTAATTTATGAAAGTCTCACTAGACACAAGACAGGCATTCAGCCTTAGCAATAATTGCACTAACGAGGTTTTTATGGGCCAAAACCTTCTCGACGTTGCATGACAAAACCGTCTCAACATCAAAACTAATTGCTTGATGATAGGCCAGCCCATGCTTTAGCCATCAACCCCTTCCCTCCACCCACAAGCGATCTCTACACTGAGATGACATTCATTAATGAGGGTTAATGAATTTTAATGCAAGTAAAGCCACAAAGATCTAAGGGCAGGGAGGGTTATCAAACACCAACCATTTTATCCCAGTCCCAGTGGGTAAGCATTTTTACAATTAAACAGCCCATATCATGGAAAAATAGCAGGGGAATATTGTCAGTGATTAGGACTGGCTGTTCGTTCTCCACTCAGTGTATATAGAAACCCAAAGCAAACATTTTCAGCCTTTGATAGAAAACTATCAGTAATTGGCCAATAAATTCCAGCTTTTATGAAGCAAGTATCTCTGTGATATTTCCTTTGAAAACAATGAATTCCAGGAGGGTTTCTTTTCTAAAAAAATAAAATAAGTCTAATGTTCATTTATTGCTCCTAATTTCCCTCAAAGGAATGAAACCGAATATCAAACAAGATTAGCACAGGTGGAACAGACTCATATTGGGCTTATAGTTTCATCACAGACTTGGACTTGCTTTTTTTTCACTGCACAACACAGTGTCTAAGCCTCATAATTAAGGCCAGGCCTGCTGCTATTCCACTCACATTTTCTGGGCGGAAAGAAGGCTTTAGCTGATAGCATCTTCTGGCAAAATTGAACTAAGCAGTGCCAGCATAAAACCCACTGTAGTGCTGATCTCAGACCAGTCTGTTCAATTCACTTCAAACTGTTAAAATTAGTGTTTTGGTAGAGGAAGCTGTAAAGAGATTGGCTGAGAGGCTGATAATCTTCCAGCTTTTCCAGAGAACCCCCCTCTGACCTCTCTAGTATTGCTCTCTGCTGTCCAAATCATGCCCTTAATTGAGCAGAGTTAAAGGGGGTGGTTTCCTTTTCTAAAGTTTAGCAACATGTGCACAGCCACCAGGATGCAGCCAGGAGATGACATGGCTCTAATCCACACGTAGCACAGAGAAACATGAGAAGGAGTTCATAGATAGATGCTGTTGAAGTAACTTAAAATCAACAGCTAAAGGTATTTATTTTCCATGCCTGGGTCTTAGTGTATTGAGGGAAAAATATATTAGAACTATTGAAAAGGGCTTTAAAGTATTTAAAATGTAATTTATCATGTTATGCAACATTTTGTAGAGCAGCCTGAAATGACACTAGATATTTGGGAGCAGCTGCACTCGAGCATGAGGTCCCCACGTGCAATGCTAATCTATTAGAGTAAAATAAAGCAGCTCTGAGCACAGGGCTGTGGATCTGTGCTGTATTTGATGGAGCTCCATCCGATGTCTTTGAGATGTGAACTGAACTAGTCATCTAGCCTCAGTACATGACCATTCCAGCAATCTGTGTAAAGCCTTAAACACCTTTACAGCAAAGTGACACAAACCCTTTATTAAAATCCTTAGAAGAAATGTCGAATGAGCACATGCTCACAAACCTTTCACAGGTCACACTGTTTTTTTTTTTTTAAAGAGAGAAAATAGTAAAATAGTGAATATGTTAACTGAGCCTAGTACATTCCATGGCCATCTAATCCCACAGAGACCTGCTCTATACTGATTGCATGTTCACTGTTTTGTTTAGCTAACATCTTTTCGTGAGGCAGAAAAGGCTTATGTTCTCCATGTTCCCTTCTGTTGCCAAAGTTGAATAAAAAGTAAACTTCTTCATAAGACTGTAGCAAAGCTTAATGATGTGCTGTAAGTGAAAAAAAAAGAAAAAAAGAATTGCAGAGCATTGGCTCTTTATTCCATATTAAATATCCATCCATCCATCCATTGTCTGTAAAAGATTTTCCAGAATCTACCCAGAATCATTGTTACTGCACCATAATACAGATTTACAACGTGAAATTATTTAAATTGAATGAGACAAAGAAAGAGCAGCATTGTTAATTATATTATTTGATTTTTTTTATTGTTAATTTTGTAGTAACTATTAAGATAATCCTGTGAAACTATTACATATTTCCTACTCATTGCTTATAAAAACAGGTAGATGAACTTATGGAAAGTGCAGATTCTGATGTTTCAACCCATACATCATTTGTGTTTAAGAGTACCATCTTGTTATGCTGTGTGTTGTCTTTTTTTATTGTGAGTACAGTCTATTTTGTAGTGAGCCTTGTTTTGCTGTGATTTTCACCATTTCTGGTTGTGAGTATAATCTTTTTTTGTTGTGAGTACTGTTTTTTTTGATTGTGAGTGCTTTCTTGATGTGAACATAACCTTATGTTTTGATGAGAACATTCTTGTTTGGTGTGAATGCGCCCTTGATGTGTGGATGAAGTACTTGTACCTGTTGTTCATTCATTCATTGTCAGTAACCGCTTAATCAATTTAGGATCACGGTGGTTCCAGAGCCTACCCAAAATCAATGGGTGCAAGACAGGAACACACTGGAGGGGGAACCCGTCCTTCACAGGGCAACACACACTCAGACAATCATTCACACACTCACACCTACGGACACTTTTGAGTCGCCTATCCACCTACCAACTGGACTTTGGACTGTGGGAGGAAACCGGAGCACCCGGAGGAAACCCAAGCAGACACTGGGAGAACAGACCAAATTACTCACACACAGTGCCCCAGAGCAAGGTTCAAACCCACAACCCCAGGACCCTGGAGCTGTGTGACTGTGACACTACCTGTTGCGCCATTGTGCCGTGCTGTATCTGTCAATAAACATAAATTTAATATATTTATTATTATATAATAGCATTATTTTGCCACTAAATGTGTGATAGTTAAAGTAATTATATTACCACACTTATAATTATACATATTATGAAATGTTATTTAAAAGTAGTGTCATTAAATTTCACGCACAGTTAAAAAAAAACAAAAAACATCCTATTTGCTTGTATGATACCACTTTGCTCTGTTGACAATTCAGCTCTGGTTCTTGTCTTGTTAATGTGCTAATGCCCACTCAATGAATGAAAAACTAATAAGCTGCTATAAGCAAAGACTGACCCAAGGTGTTGTTAGGGAAATTGTGTAGTATGCCCAGTCAAGCAAAGCGGCCATATTGACGTTTTGTTTGTCCCCGAGCCCTGTTGAAACCGTATTGCGTGACTAATGTGTTTTTATGCGTTTTCCCATGCCACTTAGAATGCCCAGCTCTCCAGTACGAATTATGAAAACACCATGCCAAGGGAAATAATTAAATCAGTCTGAAAAAACAAAAACGACAAGGCCAGTATTATCTTTGGGGCATTTTTTCCACATTTGTAGAAAACTATGAAATTACAGGGAGCCTACAAAGTGACCTCCTACCTGAGTTCTTTATGTTTAAGAGCAAATAAGCAGCCATCTTTCTGTGATGAATCATTTATGAGCAACAAAAGACTTGAGATAAATACTCTTTATGTGGGGGGGATGAGGGGTCATACTAGAGTACCTTCTTTTATATAACCACAAAATTCGGTGTAGTTTATTCCTTTCCTATAACACCTTCAAACTTCAAACGAGCTCTGCAGCCAAATGCAGCATAGCCGAGAAAACGGATAAACTCTGTTTTCTCTGTGAGAAGACTGTGTGAATGTGACGAGCTGTCAGAACTGCAGGGGATTTCCAGGCAAGTCCCGAGACTCACTTTGTCTCACTTTCTTTGTCATGCAAGTTTGTTTCACTCTGACTCCAAAGAAATGATTTAGAATTCACAGCACATTAGCTTATGTAACTATTGAGTGCCACACTGCAGTGGATAAAAATAGCACGTTTCAGAAAATGAAATGTGGTTAAATAAATCTAATTTGGCTAAAATAAGGGCCTTCTGATCAATCCCTTTGAAATATTGTCCACTAAATGTCAGATTTCAGGCTTTTAAACCAGCTTCTCATACGACTTAAAGCTAGGGTAGGTGATTTGTCTTTTTTATTATATTTCTCAAAATACTCTTAACATTCTGATAGCAGCCAATATGTTTTAAGATCTGATGACATAAAGAAAGAGATTTGGTGTGTATATAAGGCAATGGCAAAAATAGCAAAAACTGTAAACATTCAATCCAGTAATTTCTTTCTGACCGAAGAAAATGATTGAATTTCTTAACTGGCTTAATGGCTTAACTTACCAGCCCAAAGTCCATGCCCTCACGCAGGACCAGAACATGTATTCGTTTACGCATGCGCAGCTACATACATATATACATACATACATACATACTAGCACCTCTGAGTGCTGGAAAATGGCAGAAAATCAGACGACAGCATGCACTGGTAAACAACTAAGAAACGAAAGTCAGTGGCAGAAATGGTATTTAATAAAAATTAGTTGGATTAAGCCTCATAGCAGCAAGTGTCTTTGACAATGTGTAGATTAAGCAAAGCCACAAGGAGATAAGTTACCATTAGTTTAATCTAAAGCAGAACTGTACTTCAGCTCTGACCTGCCGCTCTCAGCGCCGCCGCAAAACAAACCTCTGTAGGAGGGACTGTGACTCCATTGGCTGCAGCACTGAAAGATGGAAAGATAACTCTGGCTGCTGATTGGCTAAATAAAGGTGACAACCAATGAAAAGCGTGTTCTCTGTTTAGGAGCCTTGGAGAATCTACCCCTTGCTCTGGCTGAGAGAGAGTTGTGTGTTTCAGTTTTAAACATAAAAGCTCAAATATACGTAACAAAACGCGTTCCGTATTTTACGGGATGGTTGGACACTAAATGTGCGTATTCTGTCAAGAAAGCAATACAGACTGATATCTGGAGACAGAACCGTTATTGAGAATGAAAGAATTGGGGGGCTAAAGAACATTTAGGGGGGACTACAGCCCCAATTAAAACAGGTCTAACGATGTCCATGTTTATAGGTACGACAAAGATGACTCTCTCTGCCGCGCTCTCTGTGTAAATTGTGGGGGTGGCTTTGGAAAGAAGCTGAAAGAAAGGGGTGGCGCTTTTTAGTAGGTTTTCTTTTCAACCCCACTCACACTGACTGGTTTCTACAAAATCACCGACCCTAGCTTTAATGTATATTACATGACCTCATATAAAACCTCTCAGTTCTGTGGAGGGGCAATGGAAACAGGAGATAGAATAAATGTTAACTTGTTAATGTAATGTTTAATGACTGTTAATGGAGCAAGACTTTATTCCAAGTCATTATGGACTATTTTTATTGGTACATTCATCATTTCTCATTGAACCATTTTGCTTCAAACCACTTTGAATAACTGTTTACGTTCTAATGATGTCATTAAGCAGAAATTACACAATGCAGTTTCTGCACCATTTCAAGTTTTTTTCCCCACTTGCTCCAAGCCAAGAACCTTTAGGATCCATGCATTTTAATTTTCTATATCATACAAACACTGGATATCCTTTACAAGTGAAGGAAAACAATCAACAAATTGCCTAACATCCTGAAAGCATGTGGCTACTGTTGGTCATGCTAACAGGATGATAGTGACACTTGGGCAGGGCGGTGCTGGGCTTTATGAAGTGTGGATTGTCAACATTCAGACAACACTCCACAGTTCTGCTCCTGTCTCCAACAGCAGATTGTTGTACTGCAGGGAAACCTCAGGGAAGGAAAAGAGGATAAAGCAAAGAAATCCTTCAGCAAACTGCCAGCCAGACCATCCAATGTTTTTTTTTTCACATACTCACTCACACTGAACTCCTTTAAAAGAAAACGCTCTATTATATTTGGAATGACCACAATGACCAGTTTACATATTTGGATTTTTATCAGTGTGCTTGATTTCAGACCAGATGAGTTCAAAATAACAGTAAGGCTTAATAGCCAGGCTGAATCTTGCAACTGGACACTTTTAAAAACAACATTCTTTTGAGCCATGGCATGGGAGAAATGCTTTAAATGGATTTTTAAAGCATATTAAAAGACTGAAACATACAGTTTTTATAATCTACACCGTAGCCATGATAAAAAAAAATTGGTGACATCATTCATTCATTGTGACATGTTAAAGGCCCTGTGCACACCAAAAAAGGGGACTGAGTTCCTCTTTGGATATCGTTTGTTAGAATCGACCATGACTTTCTTTTCTTATTATGTCTGTTTTTGTGTTGTCTGTGCTATGGTTGCGAATTACTTTGTCTTATTATAATTATTAATCTTTCCCCACTGGTTCCAGCTGATCCATCATGGTAGCAGAGTTGAATGGTCACATCCTGACATGCACAGAGCAATTGGGAGTGTTTATGGACTTGTATTTGTGTTTGTCTTATTGGCTTTTGATTTGTAATTTTATAGCATTGTAAAATAAAAAAAAGCTGTAGGAACTAAACATATTATTAAGACTGTAATTATAAAACTGCTCAGAAACAGAATAAACCTCTTCCCACCTTCATCAGACCTTCTTTAGGTAATTACTCTACCGCAGTAATAACTATCCATAATATGACATTTAAAAACAATGCCAGCCGTGTGAATGCAATATATTGTAGTTCCTGCAATACAAAAGACATATATTAATGAAATAGTTTGAGCTTGAATTCTCATATTAGAATTTGCAAATCTCAAATCTCATTTTGTTTGATGTTCAGATGCAACCTCCAGTCTTAAAATGTAAAAAAAAAAAAAAAAGTTTAAAATGCTATGAGCTACCTCTCCATAATTACAGAATATGAACAAGCTCTGGTAATTAGAGGATGAATATCCCACAACAATGGAGACGTCTGATGAAAAATAGCTTCTTAATATAACTGAGAGCTCTACAGCACTGATAAATAATCCAGCAGTGCTGCCGTGGCAGAGGCTAACAAAACTCTCTCTGTCTGCATGATTCATGTGAAGGAGAACATCTGAGAGGTTCGTCATTTTTAAGCTTTGTCCATTAGAGTGCACATTCAGGTGTATCGTCATTGTCTGTTGTGATTAGTATAACACTGTCACATTTAGCTCTGTGGTGTGCCCATATTTTGAGTTTCTTTCAGCTTCCATATATTTTAAGAGAAGCAGAGAAACATTATCCACAGAACCCTCCATTTTAGGCTCAGCTGTTGGTTGCTTTTGGCTTTCCAAAAGCTCTTAGTAAGCTCCCCGCAACAGAGCAGGTATGATTTGGGTGGTGGATCATTCTCAGTGCTGCAGTGACACTGACTTACTGGTGGTGGTGTGTTAGTGTGTGTTGAACTTGTATGAGTGGATCAGATGATATAACTGTGTATTACATCTGATCTCAGAACTATTTCCTAAAACAAATAAATTAAGGTTGGTCTCTGACTTATGCACAACACCGTACATCCTCCATCTTTCTGGCTTTCAGGGCATTGTGCAACACTGCTTGCAATGGAAGATTTGGCTTGTACTTGTGCCTTTTCCACGAACTCTGAAAGGAGTTTTCCATGAGATGAAAGTGAATCTTAAGGAATGTAGTAGATGTAGGCAACGGGATGGAAGTGATTACATTCAACACAACCCTTCCACAGCAAAAACAACATAACCTTTTGCTCATCTGTCTGGGGGTTGCACATGTGACTCGTGTGATACTGGTTGCGGTTCGGACATGAGGTCATACTCTCTGACCTTTGCACTTCTCGTATACAATGAGAGGAAAAAACACCTCAAGAACCTGAGGTAGGCCTCTTGTTTGGTTATATCACCAGGTCGAGACTTTAGAATGTGCTTCAGAAAATCACATCCCTGAAACCTGTGAAGCTCTTTGAAAACACAGAGCTTTTAGACCATCACACTCTTATGGGAGATTGGGCCACAAAGGAAGTGCTCTTCAGGCAGTAGGCAAACATCCTGCCTGTCGGCACCCATAAACACACCAATTACAAAAAAGAAGCTCCGAAGGAGCAGGCTTTCATCTCACTGACTCAATTATACCCAATCACTGGCCTCCTGACCGAAAGGGATAGGAGTGCATCTTCTTTCTTTGTAAAAATATTTTAAATCTAAGGCTCTATTCTCAGTGCAGCTTATGCACGCTGCTCCAAACTGGCCCTGCTTGGCTATTTATAGAGCTCTGATAGGGAGGGACTCTGACCTCTAGTATTGTTGAGAATGGCTGCATGGTGTCTAAAGGCAAGTGGGCTGACAACTGTTTTATGTGGGAGATCGTGTCAGGCTCTCTTACTCCCCAGGGAGAGGGCATAAAATGGAGAGCGATATGGGAGTGAGCCAAAAGTGCAATGAACTGAAAGAGTGGGTAAGGACATGAATGTGGTCACAATCCAGGTTGGTTTAAAATGATCATGTATTTTTGGTTACAGCTGTTGAGGACACCACACTCAAAAGATTCTCATGATTTTATTCAGTTTAACAGGCTGGGACTCTCCATCACAAAGTCCCACCAGACATTTTCTCCTCTTGAGATCTTAAATATGAATGGCTGTGGTAATGCTGGGGATCAAACTCACAAACTCTTGAAGTATTTTTAGTAGGCAGAACTCTAGTAGCCTCAAGGTAAGACAAAAAAAAAAACGTATATAAGATGAAGAGTGGGTTTTTCCTCACAAACCTGACCCCGCATTGTACATCAGAATCCAATTACTTCGAAGACAACAAACATGATGCATGCACAGGTTTATGTTCCACAGAAATCATTAGGACTTCTCTGTATTTCTAGAATAGTCAGAAGGTTCCCATTAGTATTGTGCAGTATTTGCGACATGGCCAGTAATATGACTGAGTGAATCAGTGCAAAAGGAACTCAGAAATGAAGAAGTAGCGGAGGAAAGGAGTGAAAAATGACAGCAAGTGAAAGCTCGGTGTACACACATCTATACACTTGACCCAAGTCTACACATTCCACTCCTCTGAAAGGAGCATTTTTTTCAACCTCAATCACAAGTTTATTTTCTCCTTTATATCTCAGGGCTGCAGGGGCCTGTAGAAACTTAAAAGGGCGATTTGGGCTGTAATGACTTCACTGGACTCACTGAGGCTAGTCCACCAAAAGCTGCACTCAGTGTTTGCCTGATGTGGAGTTTTTTTCATTGTGGATGGTATGTTGGCTCATCTCCCATTGCTGCCCCTTTTGGCCAAAATAATCGGCCTCAATGGGAAACGGTTTTCAGCACGATGTGCAGCCTCAGACAGTTTAAAAGATGCATATGCTCTCGCAACACCCTGCAATGCTGTGGGCTGCACTGGCACAAACATCATGCAAAACAGCACATCATATGACGTCTGAAATGTGCCTTCCAGGCATTTAATACTGCTGCCGAGGCAAGGTGAATGCTAAACATAGTTTAAAATGGAATTTCAATTGCATGTGTCTAGAATTTTAAAAAGTGCATTGTGCCCTAGGCCTTCATCAAGGATGGAGTTACTGTAATTCTGCTTTAATCAGTAGACCATGTCCAGGATATTTCAGTCTTAAGGAGTGGATGCTGTACAGTGCTGCAGTAGAGCTACTATAGTGTGTTGTTGTGTTTATGATTGAAGCAAGCTTTTTTAAAGTTTTATTAAATATTATATATACCCTTTCTCCACAAGTTAGCACAGTTCCTTTGGGTCCTAATGAAACATCTGGTTCATGCTCTGGTCAAAATACCACAAGCATCAAATAAAGCACAGTTGACCTCTTGTCTAAAGAGCACCATTTGGAATGACAAGTTTCAGCATCCGGTCCTTTAAAAGAGAACAGGCCACAGCTCAGTTTGCCCAGACAGCCCAGGACTGTGGAGCAGAAACTCTGGATTTTAGTCATTTTCACCATGTTCTCTTTCTTCTCCGTTCTGGTTTTCTCCATATTTCATCAGTGCTCTTATGTCTCACCACTTGTGTTTGTTTTGCTCCATTTAACATAGTCTTGGCACTCTCACATAAACACAAAGAAGCAAAACAAAATCAGATTAACCAACATTTTCAGACATAAACAACACTCAAAAATGTATTGGTTGTTAGGCTCCAGATCCCCAGATTAATGTTCACATGCACTGAAATATATATTATATTCATAATATAACGCCTTTAAAAACACAGTTTAAGGCAAGTATCTGATGATATAGGCATGGAGATATAATGGATTCAGAGGGGCTGTGGGCTGCTATAATTGGTAGGCTACAGTAGCCGTTAACAGTAGCTTCAGTAAAACACACAATAAGTGACCTTTATAACAGTGCTGATCACTTACATTCAGTGGAAGACTACATTAGATTTTTAGTTGAACAACATTTTTACAGCATCAGATAAAGAACCTACCTAGTCTTTGGGATTGAAACCATATGAAGGTAATAGAAAACAGTATTTGATCAGAATGTTCCTAACCCAAGTGTATTTTTCTCTGTCTCTGCAACTCTAGGCTCCTTTTTCCCTTCCCTGAAGCCTTCGGACATGGTGTTCAAGGTAATCTTCTGGCTGGGCTACTTCAACAGCTGCATCAACCCAGTGATCTACCCATGCTCCAGCAAAGAATTCCAGAGGGCCTTCACTCGTCTGCTTCGCTGCCAGTGCCACCAGCGGCGCAGAACCCTGCGGAGATTCTACGACCAGCGTTGGCGTACTGCCATTAAAGGCCCAAACAGAGACTCTAGGGGGGAGTATAGAGCCGGTTTACCCCTCCATGAGTCCTGTGGAAGTTCCTCTGTCTTTTCCTGCCAGAGTAAGAGCCGCTCACTGAGGATCAAAAGCTGGAGCTTCTTCCCCCCACTTCAGAAATCTTCCTTCCACCTGAAGGAGAAGATGAACAATTTGTCCAACAAAATAAAGAGTGGAGCAGGAAAAAGCTCCACGCCGGCACTGAGCAGGACAGAGATCGATACAGTGGCCATGGGGATTTACAGTGACTGTGGAGAGCCGCCCGGATACCAGATCTATGACCTCCCAGAATGCTACGGCCTGAAGGAGACTGATATTTAACACAGATAGAGGCTGGAGATACTGCCGCTGTTTGACACGCACACTGCAAACATTGATCTCTCACTAAGTCAAAGCATCTTAGGGCAATATATCTGATGTTTCTCATTATAAAATTGTACGGTAATAACGCTAGCCATGTTTAATCGTATACAGAGATCTTACTCGGCAAAATCAGGGATCCCTTGTGGTATAAACGTCCACTGACTGAGTATAGTGCCTCAGTCTGAAAACTGTATGTGGAACATTAGAATCAACTGTTCAAATTATTTCAAAAGATATGTGCTCCTAATATATAATATAAAAATAATATTCTCATGCTTTTCTTTCATGTGAAATTCCAAAAAAGTTTACCGTGTTATATTCATTGTCTGTGTATTTTATATTCTTCCACCTTGTAAATAATTCTTCCTCCACAGCTCTGTATTCATATAGTTTGTAATAGAATTATATATTTACATTCAATTACCAGTGGTTTACATTCATTTTAAGAAAGTGAAATATTCTTGAAACAAAATAAATTATCTGCCAGTGCTATAATTTGACATCATAACTTAAATAATGAGAAATATTATGTATATTGTGTATGTTTAAGATGCTTTCACTGTTAGAAACAATTGTTTTTGCAGTGCAGGCTGACGAGGAGTGTTCTGCTCAAAGATGGACTTCAAATGGGCAGCTTTTGATAAAAGCACAATTGAGAAACAATTCCAAAATGGACATAAACAGGATGAGAAATGCTATTTGATTGTTTATTGTTTTTGCTGTTTTTAAATTGACGAATAACTCATGTCCACATGAGTAATTTAAGCATTTCACTTACTTTTTGAGAAGTGAACAGAAGGTGCAAATGATTGTCGTTTTTTCTCTGTACATTTCCCCGACCACAACAAGTGCCATCACTTGGCGTATAGACTCCTTGCTTCTGGTTAACTGTGCACTGTATGAGTTTATTGTGGCCTTTCAAAGTGATCCTTTCAGACTGTCCGAGCCTTTCGCAATCAGTAGAGCAACACTGAAGAGCTCTTTCCTACTGTACAATCAATCAGTCTTACTACAAAAAGCAGAGCTCTACTAAGAAGGCTCTGACCTACTGGCCAAAGCGGCCCAAATTTAGGGAGCAAGATTCAACTGTGATTGTATATCCAATGGACTGAAAAAGCCAATGGCACTGTTTACTATTTATATTGTGATATGCCAAGACGTACTGTGGCGTTCACATGGGTAAAGTGCTTAAGGATTAACAGATTGTTATTTAAATGACTTGGACAAACTTTTCATGGAATACTCTAGCTTATATAAACTGAATTTTGATTAAATGTCATTTCAGACGCTCAAGATATTCAACTTGCATTGACCACTGAGAGGTTTATAGAAAGAGTCATACTTACTTTAATTCTTTTAGCGTGACTTGCGTTGTGGAGAGATGCTTCAAACTCATTTGTATTTGCAGATGTGATGACGTCCACCAATGTCTGACATAAAGCGAAATAAATCAGATAAAGATGGACAACTGTATGTTTCACTTATTGTACGTTTCCTGCTCTAAGTGCATCTGTAATCTTCAGATTCTTGCTTTCCCTAATTTAGATAATGACAGATTAAAATATTAACAAATACTGTGGGTCTAATTTTGGGAAAAACACAGAGTAGTTCAGTGGAAGTGTTTAGGAGTGGAATTAAAGGAACTTTCCCACATAATTCTTCTGACATATCTGTTTTGTACTAATGATTAACACCGAAATTACTGGTTTATTCCTTTAAGCCCTTTCTCTCTTTTCTGTGGTTCTCAATCCTGATCAGTTCTGAGCCTTTTCACTGCCTATTTTCACCTCTCTCAAGGCATGGTCCATTGGTAAGTAATCAAGTATGTGAGAGAGCACTAAAATGTGCCATTCAGGTGGCATTATGCACACATTCAGTGTGTATAAGATTGCAAACGCAAATGTTTATCACCCCGAATATTCCAACATAACCCTCTACATGAAATAAATTTATCTGAGCTGATGTCCAGTAGATGTCACTCTTATTTTACTTACTTCGCTGTAATAACCTTCATCAGATCATCTGTTATAGGTAATTCGCACAGAGATATGTCTCTTTGCTTGATCAGACTGAGATCTGAAGTAAGATATAAACCCATCCCCTAAGGGAGGCTCCTGCCATTTTATCATGTCCATTTGATGAGCGTGTTAATAAAGTAGTTTAAATGTTGGTTAATTGGGATTTATGAGATGTATATTTTACTTAGGTTAATGTAGATGGACCAATTTAAATAAAACCATTAAACAACCACCAAATACAATGAATTCTGAGGGAAACCTGAGGAGATTCAGAACATCGGATGCGATCAGGCCAGTGCTACTTGTCTCAGAATTCTTCACCAAATAAATGGTGTGGGTAGTAATTACATTTACATTTACACAGTTCCAAGTAAAATTTAATTGCTTTTTTTTTTCAAACAATGATTCAAAACCTAAAAGAATTCCTGTTAGGAGGACCATGTCTGAAGCACCACCTACTTCCATCCTTATAACATATAAACTATTAATTTCCTTCTCTATTCAAGGTTTTTATGCTTTTGATTCCTCTCATTTCTTCCCTGGCGCCCAATCTGTTGTTTGGTTTACAAAATTAGCTTTCTTAATTTATCCCTTTGCTAACCAACATGCTAAAAACAGACTAGAAAGAAGTAAATGGACAGAAAACTTTAACATGTAGCTTATGCTGTAGACAGCCATGTTAGACAACACCTGTTGCTAATCACAGCATTCATTTCACTTTTGTAAATGTAGTACCTCATGCCTCCTCCCTGTGTCTTTGTGTTTGCTCCAGATGCTCCAGTTTCTTTCCACAGTCCAAAGAAGTGACCAAAGGTGTATGCATGAGTGACCGAGTGTTTGATGCCTTGACTGGTGCCCTGTCCAGGGTGTTTTTTCTGTGTTGCACACAATGATTCTGGGTATAGGCCTGGGCCCACTGTGGCCATATCCACATGACAGCCTTTAGAGAAAATGAATGAATATTGTATCCTATACTACATAAACAATCCTGTGTGACCTGAATGAAAAAATTGATACTATTTGAATAAGTTGAGAGAGGCACAGGACTAAAGGGCGAATACAACATTCTAGTGTTTGTTAGCAGTGTTAGATATGCAGCACCTGGATTAACTTAAAGAAGCCAAATTTGGACACGAAATTTGAATTTGTTGCTTGACTTCATACGAGGTAAATGGAAACTGAGTATATTTGCTTTTTGCTCACACATTCTGTAAAACTTTCAGAAGAGTTTAACATTTTCTCTGCTCAAAAATCCATATAGTGTCTAATGCAACCATATCATACAGCTTTAATCCAAACTGGCAAAGTAGCTTTTTGAAGAATTTTCCTTCACAGCTTGTTCCTAATTCTCTTTTGGATTGAATAATGTTGTTTTAGTATGTGGAGTGTTTTTGCTGTGGCTCACACCTCTCACTTTGGGGTGTTAACATTTATTTTAAACCTAAAGAATCCCACGCAAAGGTGAATAGAGTCTATCTTCTGTTCCTTGGCTGATAGATACTAGTTGGCCTGCAAATCACTGCAGGAACTCAGTTTTCTTGGAAGATATTTAACATGAACTTCCGATGAGTTTCAGTGAAATAACATTGTTACAACATTGTTACTTTCAACTCTCTTACTGTTGCTCACTGTTGCTCTTGTTACAGTTAAAAATGTGTTATATATATATATATATATATATATATATATATACATATACATGTGTGTGTGTTGAGTTTTAGTTCTGTAGTTCTACCTCAAACAATCTCTGTAGATCATTAGGTTAATTATACAGCATAACACAAGTTCTTGTCAGAAAATGTCAAATTTACTCATCATATTTTTACAATCTCCAAAAAATACTAAATAAAAATACAAAAGAATATATACCTGTTTTGACATTTTGATTTAAATATGTTTTAAACCAACCCTAAACCATCTTGAAAAAGCTTGTATACTAGTTATTAAATAATACTATGCTCATTATTTATGTACCCACAAACTGAAAGGTACACATTTTGTAGTTTCTCAATTTAATCAGCAGGTTAACTTTTGATACTGACATTAATGTGACAGAGGGCCATTGAACAGCTGGCGGAAAGAGGAGAGGACAGAGAGTAATGGTCCAAGCCGAGTTGTTAATGTGAGCTATTTACATGTGTAGTGTTGTCTCAGTATGTTGTCAGAGACTCGAAGGAGAGTCAGGCCTAATGAAGCCTATGAAACAAAACAAAAAAGTTGTGATTGGTGTCTTTATTCTAGTTAAAGGGATATATGTTGTACATTAGTATAGGCTAGATGACCAAAACTTTATCTGACATTAATTCAAAAATAATTTTTCTCCATTTGACTTTTTATATTGCACAGATTTAAAAACCTTGACCCAGCTGAAATATTTTAGTTAGCAAACTACACATTCATCAAACCGCACGTCATTTGGGTTGTTTATGCCAAAAGCCATTATTTCTTCTTTATACAACATGTTTGGAACCGGGAATGTCACGGTGGCGAAACAGGTATTGTGACTTCCACACAGTTCTAGGGTTCTCAGGTCCTGGGTTCCATTCTTACTTGTGTCTTGCCTTGTGTCTGTGAGGGTTTCCTCACACAATAAAAGAAACACATGTAGCTGTATTAGCTGTGTGTACCTGTCCAAAGGTGTGAGTGTGAGTGACTGTGTGTATGTGTGTTGCCCTGTGATGGTCTGCCTCCAGACTGTGCCTTGTGCCCAGTGAGTGCAGGTAGACTCTGGAGAATGAATGAATTAATATGTTTTCAACCTCTCATTATTCCTCATAATAAAACAGGTTGATTTTAGTACAGGGCAGTGCGGCGGTGAAGCAGGTAGTGTCGCTGTCACACAGCACCTGAGTCCTAGGGTTGTGGGATCGAGCCCTACTCCACATGACTATATGTGAGGATTGTTGGTGTGTTTTCCACATGTTTGTGTGGGTTTACTCCGGGTGCTCCGGTGGCCTCCAATGGTCCAAAAACACACAGTGGTAGGTGGATTGGTGACTCAAAAGTGTCAATAGGTATGAATGAATGTGTGAGTGTATCGCCCAGTGATGGACTGGCACCCCTCCAGTACTTCTGGGTAGGCTCTGGACCCACAGAGGCCCTGAACTGGATAAACAGTTACAGAAAATGAATGAATGAATAAACGAATAAAATAACTTTGTATTCCTTCATTCCAAAATCAGCCTGGGCTGAAACTCTCCTTATAACGTCAGTGCAAATGATGGGTAAGATTGGTGTAGTCTAGACAAGTGGATATATGTAATTAATTAGGTTTTTGAATATCACAAAGTGGTCCATTCAAAACAACAGACATTTCAAAACTTTATCTGACTGAGGGATCAGATAAAGGAGTCTCTATAATTAAATTATGTTTTTTTTATTATGAAAAGAAAAAAGAAAAAACAACTGCTGAGTAAAAAATGATTTTTTTGGTTATTACATTTATACACTGCACTCTTTTTACAACTCACCAAGAAGCAGAATGTTCTTGTGGCCGGGTCTCCACCTCCACCTCCATCTCCCCCACCCCGCAACCCCCATTTCCGTGAATGAGCAGCGCTGAAGCTGGGAGAACAGGCATTGGCAGCCATAAACAGGCTCATTAAAGACAAGTGCATATGTGTTTTGACTCATGGCAAAGACTTCCTGTTGTTGAGGAGTCAGAAGTGAAGAGTTGAGTTGGGGCACGGTGTCAGTACATTTCCTCCAAGATGTTTGAGGAGGCGGAATCACAGAACGCTGCACTACAAATAACTGCAGGAACATTTGGACGTTTAACAGAACAAACCATGACACACTGTCTCTCCTGGCACAGAGCAGCTGGTGCTAGTCCATGGCCCAGTCTGTCTACTCTCTCAGATCCAGACTTATCTCAGATGAACAGAGTCCTATTTTCACAGCTCTGTTTTGCCCTCATGAATATCTTCATTGCGTCTGTAGACATCCATATTCAGCAGCTGTTTCTTAACAATCAATCCAGATCAGTGTTGAGTGAAACGATATGTCACAGATTAAGAAAACAACCTGTGCCTTGAATATTTGGTCCTGTTTACGTTATCCCCTAGTAAATGAAAGTCTGAGTTATATGTATGTATATAGAGTTCTGTGCAAAAGTTTTAACTGATTCTCTTAGTGACTAACACAGCATTTCAAGCTCTACTAAATACAATTACAAAAATATTGACTGAATATTCATGTTTCATATTCAATATCCTTATAGGCTCTGGTATGTACAGACTGGGGATTGAGTGAATGGAATATACAAACAGTATCAATGTTAAAATACTACTTTAAACTCGCATTGAAGAAAATGAAATACAGTCCTATTGAAAGTCTCCTTCAAGTCTTTGGTATATATATATCTCTGATTAATTATTTTGTAACATTGAAATAACTTTGTATGGTTGTTAGTTATTGTTGTTTTTCATTTTTCAAGTTTTCATTTTCATTGAGTTATTTTGGCCTTTTTTTAAAAACCTGATTAATTCTCAACAGAAAATCAATAAAATCTATAACAACATTTAAGCTATTCCCTTTGTCTAGAAGCTCTAAATCAGAACTAAAATATAAATCAAGTATATTAGATCTAAACAAGGTCAAACCGTGCAGTGCTACTGTTCAGTGTTCCAGAACTGAGTTTATAAAATATGTCTTATATTATGGCTGCCACTGTCTCATCTGGGAAATATTAGCAATGGCTTACATTGTTTATAACTGAAATGGTAGAGTGGGAAGTCATGCATTTAGATGATATTGGTTTTATTTGTATTTGTCTGAGCACAGCGTAGCCAACACAAGGGAGCTTTGTTTATGTGTCTGAAGGATAAAATCCTAAAGGGAATATATCATTTTGCACTGCCACAAACATTACTTCTACTGTATTTCCCGGGTCTAATGCAGGAGATTGAATAACTGCTGTGCTCATCTCTTATTTATCTTTATTTAAATCTTCATGTACACTTCATGATGTACTAGAAGATAAACAAACACCTTCCGGTGCTAAGGATGAAAAATTGTGCTCTACTAGTGCAGACTATTTGTTCTGGAGAAGCCTACTGTAGCTGTGAGAAATGAAAAAACACAGACGTGACAGTTCATTTATTTACACAGCAAACACAAACACTCAGTGGGAAAAGTTCTCACATTTTACACAGGAAATCTGCTACCATACTGCAAAGTTTGCATGCACTTTGTCACTCAGCATGCTTTTGCTCCACTAATGAGAGATTTCCATTCTGTTCCTCGTTGTCTGACCAGTAAAAGTAGAATTAAAAACAATGACCCATTAAAGAGGTAAAATAACATGATTTAAAAAAAAACCTTAATTCAAAAACAGATCTTCTATATCTTCTCATCATCATGTCTCACAGTCATACATCGGTCTGACAGTTTCAAGTATTGTTCCCCAGATGTCCACGGGAAGGACATATGATAGAAACAGTGGCATAGCCAGAGCTTTCTCGTTTGGAGTGGCCAGGTTATATAAAGTATATTGGGCAGAAATGATGCTGCACTTTCAGTAAAAGGACATTTCAGGGTAAAAATATTGTCATTGGGAGAGTGTCTACAAGGGTACATCTACGTTATCTTTAGTAAGGGAACAGAATTGTAGATTTTCTGAACAGTTCTATTTGTCTACATATATTTCTTTAAAGAGACATCCACTGAAAGGTTCTTCAGTTCTTCAGGCAGCAGAAGGCTGTCCCCTATGGCATTGCTCCAAAAAAGCCTTTTTGGCTTGCTCTATTTTAAAGACTTGAGATGAAAGAGGAAATCCCTTAGAAGTTGTTATTCATGAGAACTACAAGGTTTATTGGTTCTCTGTGCGCACCTTGGCATCCTTCCGTGAATGAGAGAGGTCCATGCTTGGGGCTGAGCCTGGTAGGCATAACCTGCAGCCCATAATCATCAGGAATGCCCTGCGGAAAGATCTGTTAAAGAAACCATAGAGGAAAGGATTCAAGGAGGAGTTCACATACCCCAGCCAGAGGAACACATCCCATATAATGCCTGCTGTGCTGTACTCTATAAATGGGTCCACAATGTTGACAGTGAAGAATGGCAACCAGAATAGGACAAAGACACCCATGATGATCCCCAGAGTTTTGGCTGCCTTCCGCTCCCTCCTCAGAGAGTTGCGGTGCTTCTGCTTCTTGCTGGAGTCCTTCCCCACTCCGGCTGCCATCTGAGCCTCCATGGCACTTATCTGCATGGCCTGACGCTTGGCTGCTTTGTAGATTTTCCAGTAGGCAATTAGCATCGTAGCCATAGGCAGGTAAAATGCCACCAGAGAAGCTATAACAGCATAGACACGATTCACCAAAAAGACACATACGTTCTCAGGCAAGGAAATGTCCACCCCGAGCTTGTGCAGCCCAAGAAGAATGGGCCCAAAGGATATGAGCAAGGGAACAGCCCAGCAAATGACAATTAGCAGAGCTACACGGCTACGGGACATCTTGAAGGAGTAGACCAGAGGGTTGCAGACGGCATAGTAGCGGTCAAATGCTATGCAGCTCAGGTGGAAGATGGATGCAGTGCACAGCATCACATCCAGGCTGGAGTGCAGCTGGCAAAAGGTGGCGCCGAAATGCCAACAGCCCTCCACTGTCCTCACCATGCTGTAGGGCATTACCACCAGACCCACCAGGAAGTCTGCCACTGCCAGAGACATGACAAATGAGTTGGTATGAGACTGGAGCTGCTTGAAGTATGCGATGGCCAGCACCACTAGAAAGTTACCAACCACTGTGCAGAAGATGCCCACAATTATAAACATGTACAGAGCCACACGTGTGCTTAGACTCCTCATTGTGGCACATGGCTCTAAATCCCCCAAAAATGAGGCATTTCTGTCTTCCATCCACACAGAGGAATTTGCCATGGCTTAAGGGAGAATCTGGTAAAAAGAAAAAAGGGGACACGTGCATGGATTAGCTTATGCTTACTATGAAGATTTTGTTTCTATGTAGAGTTAATTGTTATCTTGTCAGCTATGTCTTTGCTACATTAGTACGGGCATTGTATAGAACAAAACAATACTCACTTTTTAATATTATCATCACAAACATCATTTTACGTACACATTTTATAAAATGTATGTATAACCCCTTTGATCGTGCTCAGTTCTTATGTTGTAATTAACCCAGTTGTTCTCAATAGCACCGGCTATGCTGTACATGAGCATTCCATCCAGTCCATGATTCCAACACAAAGCGCTTTGGCTGAACTCCCAACAAGCAGCATTTGTTGAGCTCACGCTACCAAGCCCTGCCAATGCAGTCTCTGCTGGTTTGCTCCAATCTTGGCAGTAATCTGTTCTTGTAAGTGATAGAAAGCAGATATTTATGTGGTTACAGAATGTGACACAGACATTCCAAAAACTGGGAGATTTTTGCAAAATCTTATCATGACTCCAAACAGTCAAACAAACGTTTCTTAGCACCTTTGGCATTCTGGTGGGGCAACTACTTGAACAGTTCCATTTTGGCCACTCTGGCCAAAAACAATAGAGGAGCCCTTAATTTGACCTTTTTCATGGAACTGGATGGGATTCCTACAGATAGCCCCAGAGGAATTTTCTAGATTATTCCTCAGGGGAAATGCCTCTGTAACGTTGAAGGAGTGGAAATTCCTCTCTAAATTCTCTAAAAATGTATATAAAAAACATGTGATAATCAGTTTAACAAAATGTAATTAGCTGGGGCCATTCTTCACTTATACAAGTCACCAGTGAATTCAGTCAAATCCAAAGCCCAGTGAAGTGCCAGTTTCTCAGCCCGTGACGGAGCCTGAAAACAACATCTGGGAGTGTCTGGCAGATATGGTAACATGAAGGAGGGGTGGCATGTAAATGGTTTTAGTTCACTAACAATCAAAATTTAATTAACACCAATGGGAGTTGTGTCAGGGGAAGCATTTTCTAAGGTGCTCTCGCGTGCGTCATTCCCTCTTAGTAAATATAATTCAGACTTTAACAGTTACATAAGCCAGTTTCTGAGATTTCTACTACACTGGCAATTGTAAAAGACATCTGTTGGACATATATTTGGATAATAGGACAAACAGCACAAATTAGCAATAAAGCAACCCACGTGAATATCAGTAATATAGTTATATTAGCTGTAATATGAGCAGCAAAAAAGAAAGACAAAACAGTGGTCACGGTGGCAAGCTAAATAATTTAAAATGGACTATAATTCATCAAAAACTTTTTGTATTGTGAAACAAATTACATCTGAGTCATAAAAATGAATTCAGGTCATTTAAAGCCAGTACAAAATGGACTGCCTTGGATTGCATGGTAATAGTTTATATGAAAAACTTCAATATGATCTGATTAGGTTTTGCAATAAAATCTTAATTAACGTGCATTAAGTTTAATGCTTGTTCCCTTAGTCTGTTTCCGCTGTGGAGATGCAAAAATGCGAGGCAAACAAATAGCTGCTAAAGTCCTCAGAGCATTAAATGAGCCAACCCAGTGTCCAGAACTTGTACTTGGCCATTTACACTGCACAGGCTATACACAAAACAACAGGAAAATCCTCACAGCTAACTGACAGTAAATGTGCTCCGGTACACCATTATAGGTCACAATTATGTGGTAGAGGACATGAGTTCAGAAAGGTCATCTCTGCTGAATGTCCCAGCATGACTGCACAAACAGAGGAGCTCTTCAGACAGGAACACACACACCCCTCCGTTCATCTGACCACTCAAACACGAGTGGACGCTCATTAAGAACAGCCTGTGCTGACGTTTCAATGAGAGCAAGCCAGAAAACTTATGTGTGGTCCTTTCCCATCTCTCACACCGCCAATTAAATACAACACTGTCTCAATAAAGAGAAAGATGTAAATAGTGAAAAAGAACACACTTAAGAGCTGCTCCTGTGTTTTTCCAATACACTTCCAGCTCATCTTGATCCACTCAGTGTCTTGTCAAAAAGCAGCTCTATTTTCAGTTTAAAGAGCTGCAAAGTGCCATAAAATCCTATTATTTGTTTAGATTCCTCCTTTGTTTAATCACTAGAAGGCAATGCAGAGTGTCTGCAAGCCTCAGTTTGGAGCTGAGGGCCCGGGCAATGCTTCTGGAAGCTATTCCCTTCTGATTTATTTTGCCTGTTATTCTAGAACACATCCCTCTCAGCTCTCTCCAAAGAAAGCACTGGATTTGAGCTCTGAGCTCTGAGCTCTATACCAGCCAAAATTGAGTATGTTTTTACTTCACATTCACACAAATGATGGCAGGAGGAAAAGTGCCAGTGTAGCAGCATCTAGAAGATACAGACATCTTTACACGCCATTAAAGAGCTGAGTGATAGCAATCTCTTTAAACACAAGCTGGTGCTGAAATGGATATGATGGCACTCATTAACATTATATATGTAAATACAATATATATATACATATTATTAAAAGCATCAAAACATAAACAGAATTTTACGTCTAAAATAAATAGAACTATATAAGGCCATAAAAATCAAATAACATTGTAAATAATCATATATAATAAATGCAATAAAAAAATGTCTGTATATAAATCTAATGGTAAATGGATTTCAAATAATATGCATTCACTTAAAGACATATACATCTCAGACAGATGAAAATATAACCCCAGAAGTTAACAGAAAATCAGAAAATATAAACACTTTAATGTGTGTGTGTGTGTGTGTTAAAATGTGTAAATGTACATATATTTATAATAATGTAAAATATATTATAATTCAATGTAGTGCAAAAATCAAATACAATTACAATAAATCATAAAATATCAAAATATATTCAGATACATACAGATAAATAGCCAACTATATTTTCAGTGTATTAGTTTTTTTATTCAGATAATTGCAAATCATGTTCGTTGTTCTCATTCAATATCATCATTATTTTTTAATAATGATTAATTATCATTAAATATGATACATATGATTAATTAGAATGGAATGTGTACACAAGAAAAGTGTGTAGGAGCAATAATGAACACTCACTTGCTGAAAGTAGGTTTCCCTCTGTTCAGCTTGCCCTCTTTCGCCACATCTCTGATGGATGGACGGATGGATGGATGATCAAGCGATGGGGTTCCACAGTGATCTAATGATGAGGACGCTGTTGGTCTCAGACGCTTTGGCTCAGGGATGTATGAGATAGGACTCATCCGAGTGTGTGCGCGTGTGTATATGCTAATTTGAATGTGCTACATTAATTACAGCTAAACCAGCCCTCTTTATCTGAATGTAGGCGGGCAAAAGGGGCAGGGGGGTATTCAGAGATGGGCATTGTGATGCAAATGAGATCTTGTCTCTTGTATCCCAGCAGATTTTCTGAAATATTTCTCTGTATGGCTAATGTAATCATCAAAGTCATCCTGGCTGAATATGTAGGGGTGACATTGTTAAACACTCACAGTTGTTTTTTTTTTTATATGTTCAGGTGCTGAATTGTAAATTAAAGCACTGTTTATATGCTGCTGGATCAAGCTGTGTCTGTACAAACTACATCAAGGTACTTTGTAATTACTTTTCAGTTCTTTCAGTCTAATCTCAGCATTTTTCTGTAGTCAGACCTATATCTGGTGCCTTGTTTTGGCTGCTGTATTCACTGAGACACTTTAATCATTGCTGTCGTGCAAAATGCAGCGACTGTGTTTTTTTAAATTACACATTACCCCTTGATTGGCCATGGTTAAGGAGAAAGGATCCGTTCTATACCTCAGGGGTAAACTAGCAGAATCATCTTTGCATTAGCATAAGTTTTCATTGTCACCAAAGTATGCATTCCACATAAACAAAATCACATTACATAAAGGTCGATCAAGGTTAACTTAACCAAACCTATTCCTCTACTGACTCTATAATGACTATGGTGACGTCCTGGATGAGTCCTAGAGATTCTCTACTAACCCAATTATAAACAAAGTTAAATTCTTGTGAATGCCTCACATTATGGAACTGATTAACTCAGTCAGTTGCATGTTATAGAACATAAAATAATAAACATTTACTGTCATAGATTTAGTCTGCTATAATTGTTTATATAAACGACTGACTGCTAATTTTATGATGAAGGAGGTATTTGGTATAAGGGGATCACTTATCACAGTCTGAACTGACACTTGGTCTACAGTGTGTAAGCTTGCTCAGATCCCTCTGCATAGCTGAAGCTTTTGCCACTGTCCCTGGAGTGCTGCAGATGTGCTTTGATTAACTGTGTGGGGTTTTTTAATTGCACTCACATAAAAGACTCAACCACTTCAGTGCTATTGTTTTTCCATGCCAGCCATACATATGTAATGCTGAGAGAGAGAGAGAGAGAGAGAGAGAGAGAGAGAGAGAGAGAGAGATATGGAGCATCTGTGCTATTGAACGAGGAGGCAAGGGAAAGCTGCCAGCACAGAGTTTAACCCAGGACCATTATTCAGCTCCTTTAATTATGAATATGATCAAGATTGCAGCACAAATACATTTTGTTTACAAGGCTTAATTTCAACAAAAAATCAATTTACACCATTTCTCCCAAAACCATAATGTAGTCATTTTCAAAGAGAGGATATTCTTTAGTTTAGGAAGACTAACATACATGTAATGGAAATTTAAACATAAGCATACATCAAGAACACTTACTAACATGTTATCTGATATTGTGCCATAACGTTACCTGTCATCATGAGAGTAGCTGTTGTAGGCCACACTAATTATTAAGTCAAAAACGACACGCAGACGTCTGTCAATGCTGCAGTGCAAAATCTAAGAAGGTATATTTGAAAAGCCAGCTGTTTAAAAGATTAGAAGTTTAGAAGTTTCATTTACAAGTTTAGAAGGTACTCTGAAATATCTGGGTGCAAGGCAGGAACCAACACCGGACAGGATGCCAGTCTATCACTGGGCATCACACACTCGCCCAGTCATATCTATGGGCACCTTTGAATAGCCAATCCACCTACCAGCATGTGTCTGTGGATTCTGTGGATGGTGAGAAGAAACCAGACAGGCAGGTTTTAAACCCATAACTGCAGGACCCTGGAGCTACATGTCAACTGCACTATTTGCCGCACCACTGTGCTCCCCATTGTGATTTTCAACCCAATACTGCATCATTTGAAAAGATTCTACGTTAACTATTTTAATTGTTTACCGTTGGACAAAATTTGTGCTGACCTTAAGTTCCCTTTCTCACAGTGAGTTACACATGCATTTCTTCAGTTTAAATCCCTAAACACCCTAGGGTCCTTTTGACCCCAGCTGTGCACATAAAGCAGCCTATGCCTCATTTACGAGTAAAACCATTTGGAGGCAAAAACTCTGCCATGAAATGTTCCATAAAATGGTTAAAATTACACGTTCTTTTGCTTATCAGGAAGATTCAGTTCACCACATTTTCTTGGCTGAACACTAACACTGCTGTGACGGAGCACCTGAAGAAAGATATGGATACACTTGCTGAAAATAAGCACTGGGGGGGCATGACAAAAAGCACTGATAGTGTGGCAGTTTTTAAGGCAGTCAGAAAAGGAAATAAAGAAATCGAAATACAAGGCACAAATGACCAGTTTAACTGCAATGTGCAGAAAAAAGAACTGAAGTGTAATAGCATCATAAAATGTAAACATATTTTATAGTATTTTATTTGACTTCTATTTCCATTTCCTTTACTCTTGTATTTGTTTAATGTGTGTACACAGCCATCAAAGCATTTCACTGCAAGTTGTACCATGTATAAATATGTATGTGACTTAATAAAGGTATTGCCAAAAGGTTTAATAAGTAAGCTGCAATGTCCTTCACTACAATAAATGCTAATTACCCTAAATGTGAGCATTTCTTCATATAATCCTCTAGTCTTCAATGTGCCAAGGATTGTACATTATCATCAACATCATCAACATCATTGGTGGATGGGCCACTAACAGATTTGTGACATAAGTTGTAATCTAAAGATCTTTATCACTGGAGCTAAGGGAGAACTGCTCCAGCTCGAAAACCCCCGAAACGGATGGATTCCAGCTATTTTTATGGTGCAGAAACTAATGGACTAACGTGGCAAAACTTGCTCTGTCCTGCAATTTCCCTACATCCTACTCAAGTTAAAACAGGCAGGTCTTATTGACCTGCCTTAAATAACACATACATCCACTGGGCCCTAAACGCTGCCTGAAGCAAGATGCCAAAACAAACACACTGAGAGGTCAAACACACCCTGCTGACCATTGTTAATATGACCCAAAGGAGGGTTTTAACAGCTCGGGCTACTAGAACTCACAAAAAGGAAATGGCTGCTTAAAAAGCAATATGAAGGCTTTTCACTCAAAAAACAAAAACGCTTATAAGGGGTTTCAGCACAAGCAAAACAACAATAAAGCAACAGCATGGATCTTTTGAGTTCAATAAAGAACCCATAAATCATTCTTAATATTCATTATGTGAGTTTATGTTTTTATCCTTTATTGTTGTCATGACAGAGAGAAGCCAAAGACCAATTTCCCATATAAACAGGCCATTAAGTTTTGCACTGTTAAATTGAATTCAGATCTGGCCTTGACTTATTGATTTTGGACTCATAGATCCTCAGAGAATCAACTTCACAGCTTTTACATTAGTTAGCAAATTCTGAGAGAAATAAAAAAGCAATAAAACCTGTGTCTGTGTCCTGATCCAGACCATAAACTCCTGCGGCATCAAAACGGTCCCTTTAAGCTTCAAGGGTGGCCAGTGAAAAATGTATGCATGAAATTCACTCAGTTAATTTCCTCTCCCCATTGCTTTGATTAAGAATGCTTTTAAAATAAATGTGTTTTTGCTAAAACTGGACCCTGAAGTAATGCATTAAAGGCTCTTCTACAGCTGTGTTACCTCCGACTCACATTAATCCAACTTAACCATTATCAGTTTGGACAACTGTGAAATACTTCAATTGGCAAAACTCTTTAGACTCATTGCAAATTATGTTTGAGCAAAATTTATGGATGGCAAATGGACTAATTAGGCATAATTAAGTGTATAACCACATCCAAGTTTGCTTCCCAGAACAATCTCAAAAACAAAGTGAGTCCAAAGCTGCAGAGAGATTTAATGGGAAAATAAATTACTAAAAGCTTCGGGCCCTGAATGATAATGTTCATATTAAAACAGAAGCTCCTTGTCTTTCTGAGCAAGTTCTGACCAAGACTGATAAGACAGATCAGAGTCTACTATCAAACCCAGGGGGCCGAGACAAAACACTGAGATAAGACTTTCAGAAACGTTTGATGGCTTTCCCTTGGGTAAGTGCAACAAAAGGGGCCTTCCTTTGCTTAACTAAAGAGTGAGGAAGTACAGGGACTGAAATATAACACAAACATGTACCATAATTTAGAGAATTCCTGCCATTACCATTTTATCAAATTTGGCAGAATATTCAATATACAGTACCAGTCAAATGATTGGACACGCCCACTCAGGGTGGGTTTCCTTTGTTTTGGGCCATTTTCCACATATTGTGAATGTACAGTACCAGTCAAAATCTTCTCATTCAATGTTTTTTCTTTGTTTTATTACTTATTTTGTACATTGTAAATGAATATAGAAGAAACTATGAAGTAGCATATATGGATTTATGTAGTAAACAAAACAAAAAAAGTTAAACAAACCAGAATATGTTTTACAATTAAGATTCTTCAAAGTAGCCACCTTTTGCTTTGATGACAGCTTTGCACACTCTTGGTGTTCTCTCAATCAGCTTCATGAGGTTGTCACCTGGGATGGTTTTTCGGTGAACAGCTGTGGCCTCATCAACTGCTCGCCTTGTTAATGTGTTTGAGATCATAACTTTGGTTGTGCAGAGGTAGGGGCTGGTACACAGTTCTAAACAGTGAATAGCCCTATCCCATCAATGACTAATGAGAAGATGTGGCCAAACATTTGACTGGTACTGTATATGTTGCGTTTACAGTCAACAGACATCATGTTTAGAATTAAATGCAGGTTAAATGAGACTAAATGATAAATTGCCATGATAAGGGCTGCAGTTTGAAACTGAGCAGCAGAAACCTAATGAAAATGTATGCCTTTTGTTTAACTATTCAACTTCATTCACCATTAAGATCCTATCTGGGAAAGTTTGGAGGTTTGCAATCAACACAAGGCTATTAAATGCTTTTATAAGTAGTCTGGGTGGTCATAGAGGAAGAATGTAGAGACTGAAGGACATGGAACATGAGAGAACATTGTAGAAGGGCCAAGGAGAATGCTTTCAGTCTAACCCCCCTGGCGTACTGTTTCTCTGCACTATTTTGTGTTCCTTGCCCATTTTTGTACTGTTGTCTCGTTTTAGAATATTAAAATCTTGTTTTTCACTATGACTTTGTAAGCTTCAGTATAGTCTCAGCTACAGATGCTTCACCCACAAGCTGATGGAGAATTTGATACTTTCTGATTGGCTTTCTGTGCTTCAGTGTATATGCCCTTCCATATATTGTTTTGTACTGAAATAAATATATGATCCCCTACCAACCAACCAGCAAGAATTCTGACCCCCACAGACTGGTTATGTGCCCATGAGCCACATAATTTAGTCCTGTACTTTTAAGCAAGTCCTCTAATTCTTACCTCGTAATGTGTATAAAAGACACCTGTCACAGAATCTCAGAATCTCTTCCATTTAAACCTCTCAACCACCATGGGCAAGACCAAAGACCTGTCAAAGGATGTCAGGACAAGATTGTAGACCTGCACAAGGCTGGAATAGTAAGAAGTAAGAAGCTTGGTGAGAAAGAGAACTGTTGGCACGATAATTCGAAAATGGAAGAAATACAAGGTAATAGTCAATCACCCTTGCTCTGGAGCTCCATGCAAGATCTCACCTCGTGGAGTAATAATGATTCTGAGAAAGGTGAGGTGCCAGCCCAGAATTACATGGGAGGAGCTTTTTAATGATCTCACAAAGAAAAGCATTATTTCACCGTAATGGATTGAGAAGGCTTGGGAGAATGTGATGTGGTCAGATGAGACCAAAGTTGAGCTCTTTAGCATTAATTTGACTCGTTGCGTTTGGAGGTAAAGAAATGCTGGATATGACCCTAAGAACACCATCCCCACTGGCAAACATTCTGCTTTGGGACTGTTTCTCTGCTAAGAGTACAGGAAGACTTCACCGCACTGAGGGACTGATGAACAGGGCCATGTATCTATAGGATCTTGAATGAAAACCTCCTGGCTCCAGCCAGAACACTGAAGATAGGTCATGGATGGGTCTTCCAGCATGACTTTGACCCAAAACATACAACCAACGTAACAAAGGAGTGGCTTAAGAAGAAGCACATTATGATCTTAGAGTGGCCTAGACAGTCTCCGGTCCTTAATCCCACAGTAAATCTGTGGAGGGAGTTTGGAGAATTCTCTAAAGTGGAATGGGCCAAAATCCCACATGAGATGTGCGCAAACCTGGTGACGAACAACAAGAAACGTCTAACCTCTGTGCTTGCCAACAATGGTTTCTCCACCTTGTACTAAGTAACATTTTGTTTGAGGATCAAATATTTATTTCACGTAATCAAATGCAAATTAATTTATAACCTTTATTTAATGTTTTTGTTTGGATTTTTCTGTGGATATTCTGTCTCTTTGTTAAAATAAACCTACCATACAAATTATAGACTGTTCATGACATTGTAAGGGGGTATCAAATAATTATTTTTCCCACTGTGTGTGTGTGTATATTATTATTTTTTAATGCATGTACCATCCTCAACAGGACCAGATAAATCTTTTTCTTGCTTAGAAAAAATTTTATCATAAAAAGTAAAATAAAAACATAACATAACACAGAAGAAAGCTCTTTCAATTTGTTTTATTACTTATTATATGAATTGACACATGGTAGACGAAATTAGAACTCAGCCACTCCAGAACAGATCTAAGGTGTCATTTACATAGATGTACAGCCTATCATTGTCATGGAATAATGGCATCGATTTAGAGCAAAATTTGCTCAGTGAACCATGAAATACCCTGCACGCCAAGAACAACAAAAAATAATGAAAAGCAAGTGCCATTAAAAATATATTACAATCTCATAAAAACATGCGTTTAGATCACATAGAAAATGTAATGATGAGGGAAAGGTGATACACTTAGCGCTTCTCTCCCAGGAGCCAGTATGTCCTCACCAATCCCTTTCCCTGAGGAAATGGAAATGCAGAAGGAAACAGATCAATGTAGTCAATTGGCAGATATTCTAAATAGAGTTATGTAAGAAATACGAGCAGGTGAATGAAACGAATGCATTTGAATAGTAAAACACCTTGACGTGAAGGTCTCCTCGAAGTTCAAACTGGAAAGTTTTGAATGTGTCCATCAGTGATTTAGTGGAACTGCTCACATGGATCTTCAAAGCTGAGAAATAGGAACAACCTGTTTTTTTTCCTCAATCAAAACATTCACATCTGTATTTGAGTCCAAAGCAAGGTTACGTGCCTTCAAAGTTTGACAAAACCCAACCAACATTTTGGTTTTTAAAGTGACGTTTATGACAAACGTCCATAATTGCATTCAGATGACACATGCAAAGAATAGTGGTAGGAATGCTTTTATCCCAAAACCTCAGACATTACATAATAAACCTAAATAAAATGCACAAAGCACCAAAAAACAAACTGCTTTGTAGTCTGTAAATGAACTAGTTTATGATCTATAGAATGGGTTCCCCAGATGAAGGTGGCCATGTTTAAATAATTTTAGTACAGACTCTCTCTTACATATATGTGAGTTTATGGTCTGTTTTATAATGAGAAAATTACTTACTCATGGAAATCAAATTTGCAATATCTTTCTCTATAGTCTTATAAACCCCTAAATTACATGGCTGTGTCCTGCTCTAGGTTGTCATAAACTGGCAAGTCCAATTTGGTGAAAGATGAAATCAGCGTCACATGTGGCTGTGTTTACCACTTTAGGGTCATGTCCTCAACACGCTCTTGTCATAACATTCTCTAGATTTCATCTTACGTAAACCATACGACTCCATCCTTGAGGCAGTGTTGACAGTGTCTCCAAATAAACAGTAGCGGCCCATTTTCATACCCACAACACCAGTCACACAGGGCCCTTGAAAACAAACACACACACACAAAGCAAGAGGCTCGCATTTCAAGCAAAATTGCTGTATTACCTGCCAACTTCTGTTCCAATATTGACAGCAAAGAAACAAATAATGAGAAAAATTGTGGTAAATAATGATTTAGGTTTTTTCTTCTTTTATTTTTTCTTTCCCTGATGGACCCCTATAGCTTTTCAGCACATTTATATTCGGACAAATAACACTTTGGTCCAAATATGTCACATTTCCTCTATCTTTATTAGTTAATGGTAGTCTTGGTGTACCGACCTAAATATATGTTGTTTCAAACAATATCTTAATAACTAACCAGTATTTCTGAGATTAGAAATAAAATTCCACAAAAATAAGGAAAAAGGAAAGTGAAGGTAAATCTCTGAAAAACTTTAGAAGTTTATCAAATTCAGTGGAAAAAAATTGTGAAATAATTTCTGAAATCTCTTGGAAATACTGGAGGTTATTATAAAGGCAAAAGTTTGACAAAATAAATAATGAAGAAAATGTTATTTATATTTATCTGTGTTTTTGAATAGGGCACGGTGGTGCAGCAGGTAGGGTCGCAGTCACACAGCTCCAGGGGCCTGGAAGTTGTGGGTTCGATTCCTGCTCCGGATGACTGTCTGTGAGGAGTTGGTGTGTTCTCCCTGTGTCTGTGTGGGTTTCCTCCGGGTGCTCCGGTTTCCTCCCACAGTCCAAAAACACACGTTGGTAGGTGGATTGGCGACTCAAAAGTGTCCGTGTGTGTCTGTGTTGCCCTGTGAAGGACTGGCGCCCCCTCCAGGGTGTATTCCCACCTTGTGCCCAATGATTCCAGGTAGGCTCTGGACCCCCCCCCCCCCCCCCCCCCCCCCGTGACCCTGAACTGGATAAGGGTTACAGATAATGAATGAATGAATGTGTTTTGAATAAATGAAGGATCTGACTTGTTATTCATTGTTATGCAAATGCTTGTCATATTTTGTGTGATACCAACCTAGCATACATCATAATTGTTAATGATGTTATCAAAGTACGTGTACAAGTCGTTGAGCACGTTCACAACCTTTCAGAAAGAAAAGAACAGCTTTCAACTTGAAGCTTCTGTAAACACAGTATGGAAGCATGCGTGCCTGCGGCTACACAAAAGAGGTGACAATGGTTTTCCATTCAACAGCAGCTGTGTTGGCCCAGCAATGCTCTAAAATAAGCCAGCGTGAATTTGCTAGTTCCACTTTAAGACTGAGACATACTGGCGAGAGGATGCTATGCTCACAGATGCCTGGTGTTCAGTGTGGATTCTTCAGCTCTAATGCCACGAGGAACGAGTGCCAATCACCCAATAACATCTGACATACCCCAGAGATCAGGCAAATCCCTTCCATATGGTAGCGCATATCAACACTTTAAAGGGTTGTCTATTCCAATGCTTCCCAATGCTAGTCCTTCAGGACCCCAGTACTGCATATTTTAGCAACTCTCTTCTCTCACATATCCATTTTACCCTCAAGAAGAGCTTGGTAATATATGAGAGAGTAGTATCAGTAGGCCTCAGAGCTGAAAATCAATAAAATGTGAATGGGAGACTTCATATGTAACCTTGAAAAACATTGGACTATTCCCTCCACTCACTTCTACCTGCTGTAAGTTTTTTAGCTCAAACAAACCATAGGGTGGAATACTGTCATCCTCCAGCTTCTTTGAAATTGAGTTTGATGTACTATGTTTTCACTCTTGAACTTTGAAAGTAGCATACCAAAAATGGTCACCATCTACATATGGAAACTATGCAGTAAAACAGCCCATTTTATATTCATCATGACTGTGAAGTCTCAACCTGGCACACTTTAATATATTGCCTCCCATTTACACTGAAATAATGTGGGAATTTGTTACTGCAGACTGTCTATAGTAGAGTTGTTAGAGTGGAAAATGTGTGGGGAGGGGGATGATTAAATGTTGTGCTGTTTCACGCTGTCAAAAACCAAATATATAACTGCAGCCTTTCAAGGGATCCACAAATCCAAAAGCAGTGACTTTTTTTGTACAACACAAGGCAGGCAATCAAGGCACATATCATTTACAATTATTGAGCGTAGTAACAAAATCAATCAATGTTCAATTCTAAGAAACGAAGAAAGGGTTTAAAAGGCTTGATTGTAAATAAATGATTACAGTTTTGGTAGTTAAACCCAGCATGGTACTTAGACCTGAAGAGTAGAATATAATACAGCAAAAATGTGATTCCTTTGAAAACAGAAGCCTGAGGTAGCAGTTTTCATGCTGGGAGTGTTTATAGTCTTCTCACAGCATCTATCATCACCTGCATTGGTGTGAGGGAGGCAGACATGGCAGTGAAACCCTGGATGTCGCTGAAATAAACGGTGACGCAGTCGTAGGTCTCGGCCCGGACCGTCTTCCCGGCTATGAGCTGAGCAGCCACTGATCTATAAATACAGGGAAAAGCCGAGAAGGATTTTAAAAGGCAGGCTTAAAAGAGAATGACCCTTTGATGGTTTGTCACGCAGAAGTGGTAGCAGGACAGGTGCAAGATTTGGCAACTTCACAACTTTAAGTTTCTCTCACCATGAGTGATGAGAGAGAGAGAGAGAGAGAGAGAGAGAGAGAGAGAGAGAGAGAGAGAAATTTGCATATACACATATACATATAGACATATACAAGATAAATACTTTGCTTTGCATGCCATAGCATGAGAAATGTAGGCTATCAATGTGTTTCCACAGAACAGAATGCTAGAACATAGAACAGAATGCTAGAACACAGAACAGAATGCTAGAACATAGAACAGAATGCTAGAACACAGAACAGAATGCTAGAACATAGAACAGAATGCTAGAACACAGAACAGAATGCTAGAACACAGAACAGAATGCTAGAACATAGAACAGAATGCTAGAACACAGAACAGAATGCTAGAACATAGAACAGAATGCTAGAACATAGAGCAGAATGCTAGAACACATAACAGAATGCTAGAACATAGAACAGAATGCTAGAACACATAACAGAATGCTAGAACACATAACAGAATACTAGAACATAGAACAGAATGCTAGAGCATAGAGCAGAATGCTAGAACATAGAACAGAATGCTAGAACACAGAACAGAATGCTAGAACATAGAACAGAATGCTAGAACACATAACAGAATGCTAGAACATAGAACAGAATGCTAGAACACAGAACAGAATGCTAGAACACAGAACAGAATGCTAGAGCATAGAGCAGAATGCTAGAACATAGAACAGAATGCTAGAACATAGAACAGAATGCTAGAACACATAACAGAATGCTAGAACATAGAACAGAATGCTAGAACATAGAACAGAATGCTAGAACACAGAACAGAATGCTAGAACACAGAACAGAATGCTAGAACATAGAGCAGAATGCTAGAACACATAACAGAATGCTAGAACACAGAACAGAATGCTAGAACACAGAACAGAATGCTAGAACACATAAAAGAATGCTAGAACATAGAGCAGAATGCTAGAACACATAACAGAATGCTAGAACACAGAACAGAATGCTAGAACACATAAAAGAATGCTAGAACATAGAGCAGAATGCTAGAACACATAACAGAATGCTAGAACACAGAACAGAATGCTAGAACATAGAACAGAATGCTAGAACACATAACAGAATGCTAGAACACATAACAGAATACTAGAACATAGAACAGAATGCTAGAGCATAGAGCAGAATGCTAGAACATAGAGCAGAATGCTAGAACATAGAACAGAATGCTAGAACACATAACAGAATGCTAGAACATAGAACAGAATGCTAGAACACATAACAGAATGCTAGAACATAGAACAGAATGCTAGAACATAGAACAGAATGCTAGAACACATAACAGAATGCTAGAACACATAAAAGAATGCTAGAACATAGAGCAGAATGCTAGAACACATAACAGAATGCTAGAACACAGAACAGAATGCTAGAACACAGAACAGAATGCTAGAACATAGAACAGAATGCTAGAACACATAACAGAATGCTAGAACACAGAACAGAATGCTAGAACATAGAGCAGAATGCTAGAACACATAACAGAATGCTAGAACACAGAACAGAATGCTAGAACATAGAACAGAATGCTAGAACACAGAACAGAATGCTAGAACACAGAACAGAATGCTAGAACATAGAACAGAATGCTAGAACACATAACAGAATGCTAGAACATAGAACAGAATGCTAGAACACATAACAGAATACTAGAACATAGAACAGAATGCTAGAGCATAGAGCAGAATGCTAGAACATAGAGCAGAATGCTAGAACATAGAACAGAATGCTAGAACACATAACAGAATGCTAGAACATAGAACAGAATGCTAGAACACATAACAGAATGCTAGAACACATAAAAGAATGCTAGAACATAGAGCAGAATGCTAGAACACATAACAGAATGCTAGAACACAGAACAGAATGCTAGAACACATAACAGAATACTAGAACATAGAACAGAATGCTAGAGCATAGAGCAGAATGCTAGAACATAGAGCAGAATGCTAGAACACATAACAGAATGCTAGAACACATAAAAGAATGCTAGAACATAGAGCAGAATGCTAGAACACATAACAGAATGCTAGAACACAGAACAGAATGCTAGAACACATAAAAGAATGCTAGAACATAGAGCAGAATGCTAGAACACATAACAGAATGCTAGAACACATAAAAGAATGCTAGAACACATAACAGAATGCTAGAACACATAACAGAATGCTAGAACATAGAACAGAATGCTAGAACATAGAACAGAAAGCTAGAACACATAAAAGAATGCTAGAACATAGAACAGAATGCTAGAACACATAACAGAATGCTAGAACACATAACAGAATGCTAGAACATAGAACAGAATGCTAGAACACTTATACTGAACTTTGTATGCTTGTTGAATATGAAGCTAAATATAGTGCAAATATACCACTACACTAACTCATAAATCAAGTGATATACAATGGTATGATCTGAATGCTTTTGTAGGAACATAAGCCAAAGTAAATTAGACTAACGACTTTCTGTATCAGACGAACTGTACTAAAATCTTTAATTTATAACTTGTTGAGAAAATCAAGGAGAAATCAGGCTACACCTTGCTTCAGACTTGAATAGAATCCACGTGCTTGTGTAAATCCTTCTACTATGTGAAGACAACTCGGCTCTGTGGGTTTGAAAAGATGTGGAGCTGCCCAGAGACTCTTAGTGAGAAAAGGCAAAATCAGAGAGATAGGGATGCCTGAAATAACCCATACAGTGATGATGCCTAGGAGAGGTATCTCATTAGCATACTTTCCCGAGGGAGAAAAAGTGTGTCTCTGTGTGTATGTGTGTGCATGTGACACACGTAGGATACTATGATGTTACTGTGGCAACATCTGTGTGAGTAGGCCCTCAGCATTCTTCTCCTCCTGTAGCTGAGCCATTCTCTCGCACACCACCTCCTCCAGATTACAGGCATACTGCTCCAGACGAGATAACAGATCATCCAGGCTTTTCTCACTACCTCTGGAACAAACAAACACACAAACACACACACACACACACACACACACACACACACACACACCGACAAACATACAGAGTTTGAGGATGGGGTGTGGTTGGTGGGGGGGGGGGGGGGGGTAAACATACCACAACTTCATGAAACTTAATGTAATGTTCAGGTATGAATTCCACATTCATATGGAAATGTAGCACTGGTTCCTCACAACAGTCAGATTTAAATGTTTTCATTGTTTGTTTCACTGTAAACAACATGCACTAAATTTCTAACATATTTGCATAATTTCATCACTGAAATGTCAATAGAATCATTCATATTTAGCTGATGTATAATGTCTCTTTCTGAAGCTATAGACCCATCTCTAGTTATAATTTTTACAGTTTCTAGCAAATTAGCATCATTTTATACAATTACCCTAAACCACAGTGGATTTCTACTACAAAGAACATTCATTTTCAACTTTTGAGGGCAGTGTAGCTATATATAAGTGACATTTACATCATTTAGACCTTGTGAGACGGAGCTCTGTGTATGAAATGAAGTAGAATGATTTCATTCAGTGGACATGACTGAAATAAGCACTATTTTTAGAATATGAGTCTTTCTTTCTCTTTTTTTTACATGGAAGGGCACAGAAAACGTATTAGCTCATATGAAGTAGTGCAGCTGTGCTGTGATTGGTCAGAGCTGTGGAAATGTATCAACCATGTTTGCTGGGAAAAGCAAAACAAGGTTAAAGATTAATAAAAGAATTTATTATGAGCAATGAGCATCTCTCTCTCTCTCTCTCTCTCTCTCTCTCTCTCTCTCGCTCTCTCTCTCTCTTTACTCTCAGGCAGTAGGATGAATGTTTGCAGTGATACTGTGTGACAGTGTGTGCGTTCTCGGGAGGCAGATTGTGTTCTTTGCTGTGTGTCAATGGTCCCTGGAGGAGGCCCGTCATGATGTATGTTTGTGTAAGCTGTGTGTTTGTGTAGCTGATTAAAGCACCATAATCTCTAAGTGTTATTAATGAAGGCCCGTGTCCCTCCTTGCTCCTTCATATTAACAATAACCCATCCAACTCTGCACCTTACTTACAATATTACAGAAACAGACACAGAGAGAGAGAGAGAGAGAGAGAGAGAGAGAGAGAGAATACAACACACCCAAAGAGGAACATACAGAATAAAGCATTGAATTCATAATTCAGGAAAAGAAAGAATTAAAGAGAGAAAGACTGAGAGAATGTGTACATCTTACTGAAACTGACAGAGACAGGAAGAAAGAAAAATCTTCAGTGTTGTTGATATTGTAGTTGAGTGTGTTTAAGTGTTTGTAATCAGACTTCTATCTGTGTGAGAGAAAAGCCAAGAGGCTGATATTTCAGAGCAGAAAAAGCCTCTCTCTCCACTTTCGCTGAGAGCCTGTAATCAAACTCACATTAACACTGTCGGCTCTGAGGGGAATCTTCAGCTCGGAGCTTCTACACCGCTGCCCCACTGAGTGGTCAACAGCAGAGAGGCTCTCTCCTCAGGAGGACATTTATCATCGCCTCCAAAGATCAGAATGTCAGTATAACTTGTAATAAAGTGATTAATCTTTGGGAAATTGCCCACATTCGGTTATTCCACTGTGTGATCTGCATTTGTGTTTCAAAAGCTCTAATGACATTGTGTTAGCAAAAGCTGGAAAAGTAGAGATGGCTGGCTTCACATGTATCAGATGAAAGATGTGCTAGCCTTTAGCCTCATAGCTTTGAAGTACTGTGTGACTAGAGGAGTACTAACTAATGGATGGGATTGACTGGCAATGACTAATAATTGGGAGAAAACTGGGTAAAATAGCATTCAGAATGTCATGTATTTATTTTTTTTAATTCACCCAAAGTTGCTCAAAAACTGCTGATCTTCAGCACAGAAACATCGTTTAATTGGACACCTTGGGAATTTCTTGCCACTAGGTTAAGATAAATAAGGCAAAATAAAACATAAATAGAAAATAAACATTTAACCAAAAACATGACATTGCATATAATTGCATGGGTACTTTTCATTTTTGGATTTGTATTTTTTTTAACTACTGAGGGACTAGTTTTTCACATTTAAACAGGCTACTGATTGATTTTCAGTTCTAAATTATTAAAGCTGCATAAACTGTTAACAGTAAACAGGTACACTGCCCAGATGAATGTTTCTAATGCATCAGGACACCTGCCTCCTTCCTTGTGAGGTGAAATATTTTTCTGTTTCGTGTTAACTTCAGATACTGCATGCAGAAATAAATATTTCATAGGTTTCATAGAAATGTAGCAGCACTACATAAAACTGCAGAGTTTTGTAAAAATAACTTTGAAGTGATGCAATTTAGAACCTGCTGAAACTTTTAAAATCCATAACTAAAAAAATAGTATAACATTGAAGTCTGGATTCAAATTAATTCAAGAGAAATCCATGTGCCGCTGGGTGAGTTGAAGGCAACTTTTTGCCGCCTTGACCACAAAGATCAGAATATTTGACAGGTGTTATATTAATGATACTGACGCTGAAACTACACCACTTAGTGCTGTGTATAACAAATCATGCTTAATGTTCGGTACTGACCCACTAGGACACATTTTCTTGACAGTGGTTCTGAGGGAGGAGAAATCAGGCCGCTCGGTTGCTCGCTCTCCCCAACAGCTCAATATCAGAGAGTCCACACCCTCTTCACAATCAGCCTACTGCCTCCAGCTCTCACCAGCTCAACGATCTCTGATATAGAGAAAAAAGAAGAAAAAGAAGGGAAAAGAGAATGAGATGAAGGCAAATTGAGAGTAAAATGGGAGAATATTTTGTCATCTGCCAAAATCCCAGTGCATTGGGGAGCTTAGAAAGTTGGCCCATGCATCGGGGCTCTGTGCATGCACCACACAAGGCAGTACACAATTAAATCTATATATAAATAGACTTATTTGGAGGTCCTAGTCACATTATACAGGAAATAAGCTTTTCAGTGGCTTACGAAACAATTTGGTTGTATAGGTGATAATAGGTAGGTACAATTTCTATATGTTTTGTGCTGGAGAGCTGTGTATGCTGTGTGCTCACCTTGACAAGAAGTGAAGACACACACCACCCCACCCCCTTCTCTCTCTCTCTCTCTCTCTCTCACACACACACACACACACACAAACACACACACACCTCTGGTCTTCAGGCGGCTTTTGGGGATGTAGAAGGGCCCTCTGCAGTACACCACTTCCTGGGTGTACCTGCAGAGAGGATTTGTCAGATTTTTCATGGACACAACCCACATACTCAGCTCTATTGCTCATCCCACAAATGCATGTTCCTTACAAATGTGGCACCATTTAAAAGGGAAATTAACAGGCTTTCCAATGGTTTAAGATTTATGGCTAAAGTAAGTTAGCTGAGGCAGAAAGCATAAATGTGTATAACATGTACATAGTATAGTCCATTATTTCCATAATATATTTTATCTGTAGTCATTTGTACTAATAACGGACAAATATTATTTTATCTATAAAATATTTCTGTCAAATATAAAAATAATTTTCTAAAATATTGCTAAATTTATTTGAAAGGATGCTGTGCTACCATATAGGTGCATATAGGTGGACAATATGTCAGTCTGGGCAGTTTCTTACTTGTATCAGTGAAATATTGTTTTATCTATAAAATATTTCTGTCAGATTTGCATAAATTTCCAATGTTTTGCAAGGGATATTTGAAAGGGACTAAAATATGAACTTTGCCAGAAAGCATACATGTGCATAATATTTAAGTCTGTTACTATTTACAACATTTAAATATAATCCTAGCATCAAGTTTTGTCTTGGAATTATTGCTTCTCTTAGATAATTATTGTTTTATGTGTAAACCATGTGTCAGATTTGAGGAACTATTGTCATAGATATTAGTTCAGTGTACTTGAGTTTACTTCAAACATGAGCCTGTGGACATTAGCTTCTCTGACAAAAACATATAGAGTATTTGTGATTGAATTGTACATATATGTAATTATTTTTAAAACAGCAGCCCTGTCACCAGCTTTATTCATTGTAATGTTTTATTATTCTGAGATGGATGGAGACAAGGCTCAATATACACGCCTTGTGGAATCTCTGAAGAGGACATGGCAGCTAGGCCCCGACGAGCTTAGGCTTATTTCTGAACATGATAGCGGTGAAGCTCATGAAGGCATGACCACTGAAGAAGAGGAGTTCATGGACATGGAGTACCTGGATGAAGGGGAAGAAGAGGATGATGAAGAATAAGATGAGCAGAGGGATCAACCAGAAACCTCCTATCGGTAAATACATGTATTCCAAGTGTTTGCATTTGTAGGTGTGTGTGTGTGTGTACATATATTCATTCATTCATTCAATATCTGTAAGCGCTTATTCAGTTCAGGGTCGCAGTGGGTCCAGAGCCTACCTGGAATAATTGGGCGCTTTCACGGTTGGGTAGGACAGACAAGGGAGGTGGACGTAAACGCAAGGAATCTTTTATTTAACAGGACCAAAAACAAAACAAACATGAGCATGGAGGTTCACAAACTAACCACACGAACGAAACAGGAACAGACAGGAAGACTGACAGACAACCGAGAACAGGGGTAGACATGGGAGACGCAGAGAAAGAGAAACACACATCTACACACAAGAACTGACTAGGAAACACAGCAAACACAGGGGTATATATACAAAGCACTAACAAGGAACACCTGATACTGATAACAAGAGGGCAGGACTACATAGAGACACTGACTAGAGGGCAGAGCTAAGGCAGGGCTAGGGCAGAGACAAGAACAACAAACAGAGCCATGTGCTAAATGAGCACATGGTGAGGAAAACAAACACAGGAGGTGACAGGCGCAAGGTGGGAATACACCCTGGAGGGGGCGCCAGTCCTTCAAAGGGCAACACAGACACACACACACATTCACTCACACACTCACATCTACGGACACTTTTGAGTCGCCAATCCACCTACCAACTGTGGACTGTGGGAGGAAACCGGAGCACCCGGAGGAAACCCACGCGGACACGGGGAGAACACTCCCAACTCCTCACAGACAGTCACCCGGAGCGGGGAATCGAACCCACAACCTCCAGGTCCATGGAGCTGTGTGGTGTACATATATGTTGACAATAAATATCAGCATTTGCACCCACACACAAACAGGGTTGCCAACAAAAGTTAAAATCAACAAAAGACCACAAACTCTGATGTAGAAATATTCAATGCTCCTCTGGAGTCATATCTAGCATGATTCACGCCGCTGCAGGCCACTTCCAAACACACAAAGGAAAATTAATGGCCATAAATAAAAGCAAATGGTTTTTATAATCTGTTGATCATCTGTATTTATGTCATTTAATACAAATAAATAAAAATATATAGAAATTTTAACAAACTTGCAAAACTAACAGTTAATTTGAGAGTCCTATGCACTAACTATATTATTTTGTTTTATTTATTTATTGCATATGTACTATTTGAAATGTGGTAACAGATTGCATTTTTACTAATGTTTATTTTATTTTATGGTTTTGCTTAGTCTTTCTTGTCCCAGGTAGGAAGTGGAAATGCTTCCTTGACTCTGTATGCTCTCCTTCCTATGCTGATGCAGACACAGAAGCACAAGAGCCCATACCATTTAATACCTCTTGTCCAGTAGGCATTGATCTGGAAAGTGTGCATAGAGCTGTATGGTCAGCAATGAGTACCTTGTGTGAGATAGACTTCTTCAAGTTGTTTTTCACGTACACCATTGTTGTCGAGATTTGCCAGTTTACAAACTCTAAGCAGTGGGAGCTTGTGCTGAATAGTCTTATGCGAACCATCATGGGGCGTGGGAAGAAGTGACCCCAGATGAATTCTACTGGTTTCTTGGGCTCCTCATTCACTTGGTTTTAGGTTTTCTGACTGCATGCCTCATGCTCTGCCCAGTCTGGGTCGGGCCAGAGGGATTACCCATTACAGGGATGTTCCACCCACTGTAGGGGATGCTTCTTCCCAGGAGAAATACCTCAAGGATATCGAACTGTTCTTCCAAATTGGAAACACCATATAATTTCCTGGGAGAAAGAGCTGGGTCAGACTGAAGAGCTCAGCTTTTAGGACATGGTTGAAAAAGAAGTCTGCGTTAGCTGCTGATACTTAATCTGTGAAACTTGTTTTCTCTGTCGTGGTAGAAATCTCTTAAATAGCTGTCTTTTTTTTTCTTCATCATCATTGAGAATCCTACTCATTTGATAGAAAACATTATCTTTTAGTGGAATGTAAGCCAATCTGCCATTATCTGTAACCGCTTATCCAGTTCAGGGTCACAGTGGGTCCAGAGCCTACCTGGAATCATTGGGCGGAATACACCCTGGAGGAGGCACCAGTCCTTCACAGGGCAACACACAAACTCACACCTACGGACACTTTTGAGTCATCAATCCACCTACCAACGTGTGTTTTTGGACTGTGGGAGGAAACCGGAGCACCCGGAGGAAACCCAAGCAGACACTGAGAGAACACACCAAATTGCTCATAGATTGCCCCAAGTTGCTTACAAATTGCCCCAGAGCAAGGCTCAAACTGACAACCCCAGGACCCTGGAGCTGTGTGACTGTGACACTACCTGTTGCATCATTGTGCCGCCCACGTTAACATTACGTTATATGAAACTAAATTTAGCCTGATATTCTGTTTCAGTTTTCTACTTTTAACCAAAGAAAACTGTCTAATGTTAGATTCTGCTGTAGATTTTATGCCCTGATGCCTTATCAGCCATTACTATTAAATGTTTCTGTAGCTGCCTGATGTGTTTTCATTATGGACAGATAATAAAATGTAAATAATGCTAATGGTTTAACAAGTGATTTAATGGTTGGTTTTGTATGATATCTAGCAGTGTCCTACGGGAAACATTTAAAGTTAGATACTTAAGCTAGTTTCTATTAGGGAAGAAAAACAAACGACTTTTAAACCTAGTAGTCTTAGATATCTTTTTCAGCAGAAATCCAACAACAAGAGTTATTAGACTTAGAAATTTCTAAATGTCATTTTCACCAGATGTGCACTCACAGATCCAGTGGTCCTGACTAGGGTCATCCCCTGTGTCAGAGTGTCTCAGAGCATTGAGCCCAAAGTCAGTGACCTTCAGTAGAATGCGACTGTCCACTACACAGTTAGAGGAGGAAAGATGTCCGTGGGAATGCAGAGGACTGTGGTGCAGGTAGTCCATTTCCTAAACCAGACATCATATCTTCTGTTACTGTACATTTTACTGGTATATTTTTGGGAACATAATTTCAAACTTCTTAATGGCAGTGTACAAGCTACTTGGGAGGACAAGTGACAGATGTCTGATAATAAACACACACACACACACACACACACACACACAAACTCACACACTTATGCACACATATTTCTGAAGCTGAAGTGTAAGGGCTGTTTATTTGTGAGAGAGGTCATTATTTTCCTTTAAGTGCATTCCTTTATTCCTTGGTCAGAAACAGCTGTGATTTCCATTTGTATCAGTTTGTGGATGGGCATCATCTCTCAGGACCAGACTTGATAATGTAATGGAATTGCATGTCTAGCAACAACTTGCAAAACGTTGGGTGCTAGAATTGTTTTCTGTTGTCAACAATCACTTAAGTTAAACAAGATAATGTGATACTGTCATAATTTAAAGTTTATTCAGATGTCCAAAAGTATTATATGAAACTCCAATCACACAGTAACACCATTATCTTCTTAAGTAGAGTCTTATTTAATGCAACATTTTCCTTTGTTCCAATTTCGTTGTCGAAATTTACAGCTATTCTTACTGACTGCCTTAATTCCATAGGCTAATGACAGATTGTAGTTGTGTTACACTGTTGACAAGCACACTACTGCCCACCTATTCAATGTCTCCTTTCATGAACATTTGAACTCTTTCTTTTGTTTTAAACCCTAATGAGTTTTACATTTAAACTAATATGTCTACCAGACGTGCTTGTTATGAAATTATATTGGCCTTGCAAGACAGAGTGGGCATTGGGAGCAGGACGTTATTTTGGTAGACCACCTATCCAGTTCTTTCTGAAAGTGAACATTCTTTAATTGTTAGAGCATGTCTAAAGGAATTCAAGAGCCAACCAAAGTGCTGTGCAATTAAGGATTTAAAACAATTAAAAGTAAAATCTAGTATTTAAGAATGGGAATAAATAGTAACTAGAAAATAAAGAATAAAAACATAATAAATATATATATATAAATATAATATATATAATATATATAAATAAAATATATATAAATATATAACACTAAATATAACATAATAAAAAATAATCTGGGCATGCAATTATGTGCTTCAAAGCCTTTTAAGAGAACTGAAAAGCCTGGGAATATATATGTTTTCAAATTAGACTTAAAAACTTAAATTATGGATGACAGCCTAATATAAACAGGAAGACTATTCCACAGATTTGTGGCAGCAAAGCTCTATGACCTTTAGATATTTGTCTAGAATTTGGCTGATCAGAGGTTCTTAAGGATTGTGAAGTTGAATATGGGCACATAAGGTTGGAGATTTATGTCAGAGACATGTCATTTAGAGCTTTTAAAAATGACCACATATACGGGCCAGTGTAGTGAGACCAGTATGGGAAAGATGCTCTCCAATTTCTTGGTCACTGTGAAGAGCCTAGGAGCTTCATTTTGTACCAACTTCAGACACGACAATGTCAACGGATTGATACCCCGATAGACAGAATTGCAAGGTATGATGAATTAAAATAACGGATGACTGTTTTCAAAACTGAGATTGCTTATCAAATTTAAGGTGGCCAATTCAGGGAGCAGTTGGGAGTTAGGTGCCTTGCTCAAGGACACCTAAGCCACGGATGTTCAGAGAGCAAAGAGCTTTGTTCTTTCATCCCCCCGGGGGATAGAAACATTGACCTCTTGGTCTGAAGCCCACTTCACTAATTGCTGCCCCATGCCTCTAATGCCTCCATTATGTATGGTAGACGTACACTCATATACAGAGAGATATGAGGAGTGTTCATGACACACCTTCACAATGTCTAGTGAGCATTTGAAGCTATAAGCCAGCGTGATAGATTAATTCCTCAGAATGTCCTGCCATTTCAAAAATAAGTTGTTAAGTGTTGTCCCATACATTTTTCATACATTGCAAAATGTTTTGGAGAATATTTGAGAGAGTATGAAAACCCGCAGACTCCGTTTAGTACTGTATTCAGTCAGAATTACAGGCTGGGGAGGGTCCAGGCAAGCTCTGACAAATTTACAGATGTTGTAGTGTGTCAGCTCTCTGCATTTACATTTACATTTACATTTATGCATTTGGCAGACGCTTTTATCCAAAGCGACTTACAAAAGAGGATCTAACATTCGAACTACAGCACAAATTATACAAAAACTCTGCACTGGAATACAATTACCATTTAGCACTGAATCTTATACTTCATGGTTTTTTGTGTGTATTACATTTTTATAGGTTTAAAAATATTTTAAACTTCGAATAAAATAAATAATATAACAAATGATTACTTTTTGAATGGCAGAATTTCATTCATCTGTATTTTGAAGCGAAGTTAGTGATGGTCAGGTGGATTGTGCTTGCCTGTTTGAGTTCTGTTTGAGTCACTTCTTAGATTGAAGTTTTTCACATTCAGAAAGCAAACATGGCAGTCTCTTTTATTGAGGACAGAGAGAGACAGAAGGGCAGAGTTAGGGCAAGCTACATTCATTCAGTGCTTAACAACACTGACTTCCGTGTAGGACAAAATTGCTTGTGTGTGGCCTTTTGTACTACAGATGTATACATGAGGTCAAGGCTAACATTGAACTGCAGGTTAATTGATGCACAAAGTTGTTCTTCATAGCTGACAAATGTCAAGGCCATTGAGACACACGTTATAAACTGCAGTGTGCTGTGCTGAGTATCTGTCCTCCATTCCGCAAATGATGGACTCCAGTGAGACTTTTATGGACTTGGATCTAAGCAGCTGGGTCTGGTTGATGCAAGGAGTAGTTGAACGGAAAATGTAATTGACCTAAAAGGAGCTAGCGCAACCAGTTATTTAAGGCAGTTTGGGTGTGCAATATGTCAGCTTACTGAACACTGCTAATATGACCACATGAGCATGGCACAATCTCATTGGAAGGCCTATCATTATGAGCAAAACCACCATCGGTGACATAAACAGATCACCACTCAGTGACTTGGCCTTAGATATTATAGATACATTACAGGACGACGTGCCTCTGCGCACGCACACAGATTCTTATTCTTTAAGAAATGAGGCATGAATTATCCAGGCACAATTGAGAAATACTTTTAAAAGTGCACTGAGGAAAAAAAAACATACACATTATACACACAAAAGCAGAAAATTAACACTTTTGTTGGGGTGAAAAAATGTACATAGCGTAACTGGTGCTCCTTCATGCTGATCTGGGGCCAGTTCCATATTCCTGAAAGAATATAAACCCATATTTATAGGCACACCTTTCCTCTCCCCATCAAAGAGCGAGGCTCCTTTATGATGATCTCACTTGCGTCAATCCTCCACAACATCCTGGAGGCCTTTTTTTTTACATTTGTACTTTCTGTTACAAAACATATCCAGGTCGAAACAGTAAGAGCAAACAGAAGTGAAAACATTTAAACACTCCAAATTAGACACAGCTTTAAACATTCCAGTAAATCAGTAATCACCTATGAAACCTAGTCTGAAAGTACTTTTATGGGCCCGTTTATTCCTGACAAGTTTGGTTGCTTATATTACAACTATATTTAATATGTTTTAAAGCTTTAAATGAATCTAAGCAGAAACAGCATTGTGTGTATATCATAGTTAATACAGCATACAGTTTCATTTTTAGGTTTTGATTACTCCAAACATCTAAATACAAGTAAACAAATCAGGAATACTAATATGAATCACTCAAGACATCACACTGACATCAATAATTAGTAGGAAATAATAAATGTTATGTATAAAGCTTAGGATAGCATAGGATATGATCATAATAACGAGCATTTATTCGATGAAGCCACGTTACCTGTAAAAGATATCTGTTGCAAACCATCAGCTAACAACAGAAAATGACTTACAGCAATAGAAAATCTTCCCTCTGCAAAAGGATGTAAAAATAATAAATAGACAAATATATTATTATTATTATTATAGATATTCTGCAATATATTAGAGGAGAGATGTGGCATATATATGCTAAAGTGGGAAAGAACAAGCTCTTTTCTGTGAATAAATGTCTAGCCAGAGGTAGCTAAGCAAAAGTAATGAATGCAATGAATTATACACTTTTAGGGCTGATAGGACAATTTAGATCAGTTACATAAGCATTCTCATACTTTTAATATCTATACCTGTTTGTTTAAAAGGAGACGTGAGCACACTACTGGATTAAAGGTGAATTCAGTGAACAGACTTTTCATAAACTCTAAATAATTCACTGATACATTCAGTGTTTGATGTGAAATGTAGAGGTTTGGTTGTTTAAACAGTGGTGGAAATAGGAACATGAGGTTGTAATGTTTTTAATACAGTTAAGATTTGCATGTATTAGATTTGTGTAAGTTTTAGAGCTATTAAATGCTTTGAGCGACTGGATCCATCACCACCATTGATCAGTTTACATCACTTTGATTAAATACAGAAATCCTGAAAAACCAACCAAAATGGTCAAATTAAAAGTTCACGTGTTGCAATTACTCATTTATTTTTGTGATTCTTTTCCAATCTTGTTGTTTTTAGTATTGTCCCTTTACAACTAACATATGGTTTGTCTGTATGGTGCCACATTCAGAAGGCAGTCTAGGCTGAAATATACTTTATAACTTAAACATATATGGGGCTAAACTGCGGTGTTGTTTTTGTGCCATTACAGCAGCAATTGATTTAAACTGGCTGTTTTGCAGCTTAATGTCTAATAATGAACGGTGTGGACTGGTGCAGACTTGGGTGCATTCTTTATCCGTACTATAATCTTAAATCTTAAAGTCTTATAAATCTTTGTGATCTTAAAAGAGGTTTTGTAGTTTCTGCTCCTGTACTTTTATTACTGAAGGGTGGACTTGAAATCAGTGAAAAGGAATAATAGGTAAGGTCTATATATCAGTAAGGTCTTGCAGGCATTACTGAATTATTCAATGTGAGGTGATATTTTTCTTTCATTCTTCTTGGTCTTCTACTCTTTTTAATAAAAGGGAGGGCAGAGGTCATGGCCCTAGATGAAACCCTTATTGGGTGAAGTTCAAGAAGGTTAAGGTACAAAGATGTGCTCTCTCTCTCTCTCTCTCTCTGCATCTATCTATATCTTTCTCTAACACACACACACAGTATAGGGGAAAAAAATACAAGCACTGGGTACAGGTTAACTGATTTAACTTGAATCTTTACCGCCCCCTGCTGCTCACAACTAGTTTAAATGATCAAATAATTAGCAATTGGAGCCTGTGCTCCAATATTGATCTCCAGGCTGATAAAAAAAAGGCCTGCATGCTTATAAGAAAAAGGCTTTGTGTTTCATGGTGTTTAATTTGCTTTATGACTCAAAATAAATGCATTGGAACATCATCAAATGTACATCCGTTTTAGAATGTCTCTTGACTAGCTCTCTTGAAGAGCTATGTACTTTCTTATTTACAAATCCTTTATGTATTTAAAGTGTCTTTTAATTTATATTATATTTCTCCACCATATGGAGCTCTTTGTGTACTTTTTAAATAAAGATTGTCATTTCTGGGCATCTTTTTCGTGAGAGATTTTAAGCTAGATCCCTCCATTTTTAACTGGACCATATCGTCACTGTATCATTAAAACATGTATCTCCCAAAATAGTAATTTTACAGGAGAAGGAAAAAACATGGTTTTATTCCAAGTAATTTTGGAGCATATCTATTGGTCCATTTCTCATTAAATTTTCCCACCATGTGAAGGACAGCTGTGACAAACAGTGGCGATACATAGTGTACTTAACAGGTAATGGGTATTGTGCATGGACATGACTGAATCCATGTTGTTCATAAATTTACATTTAGAACAAATATACAGGGTGGGCCATTTATATGGATACACCTTAATAAAATGGGAATGGTTGGTGATATTAACTTCCTGTTTGTGGCACATTAGTATATGGGAGAGGGGAAACTTTTCAAGATGGGTGGTGACCATGGCGGCCATTTTGAAGTCAGCCATTTTGAAGCACACCACTGTTTTTCTTGTGAAATTCCCAATAAGTTTGGTGTCACATGAGTCTCTTCCTATTGATAAAACAAGTTGGATCCAAAATGGCTGACTTCAAAATGGCCACACCTTACCAATCCTAAAGTAGTTAGCAATAACCTGTCAGCAGCAAACAAACCATACACCTATGATTCTATATGATAGAAGCTTCTGTCAAAAACAGCCTGTGCATTTTCCACCTGAAACTGGCTGTCACTGCCGTGGGTGTGCTTTCGCATGGAAGCTGGTTCACAGTCTCCGTTAGCATCTATCTCCTTGGATGCCTGATTAAAAAAAAGAGAAACATCCCATAAAAAGCATTCAAAGCATTTTAACTGATGAAATGTATATCTGGCATTCTAATGAAAATCAATACAAAAAACTCTTTTTTTAAAATAAATTTGCTTTAGAGCTCAGCAAACCTTTCATTGTCCTGTTCCACATTCTGTGAGTGACCACAAAGCCATCAAATGGGTCAGTGTTCTCTGCCAAGGTTTCATTTAAGGCTTGGGCATAAAGCCAGACACTGTCATGTGCGATAGCTGCCAGGACTGACACCTGTTGGTATACATAGAAAAATACTCCTAGTTCTGCTAAAAATACACTAAAAGGGGAATAAACTAAACACCGCTTGCTTTGGTAGCAGTAAGGATTACTCTATTGATTGTGCTGAAATTCCTTTATTTTTATGATTTTTGTAAAACATTCTGGGTTTTTTTGTGAGAGAAGTGCGATGGATAAAAACATACAGAATTGTGGATTTGGTCAAACCAATGATGATTGCTAAAAATATTAAACGCTAGTTTAAGGCTCATATTTCCCCTTTATATTCGCTCATAATGAGACAACCTTTTCACGAGGGCCATATGTGTAGCCCATGTCATCTTTCCATCTCTTGATGACATTTACTGCAAAGGCCTTGTATCGTCCATCACTGGGCTCATACATGGACAAGAGGAAGTTCAAGTGCCTGGAAGGCTTCTTTTGCTACTGTGTCATATTCATCTCCTGAGGGGAAAAAAAGACCTAGGACAATCAGTAAAGCATGACATGTTAAACAGTTTAGCACAGCACTTGAATAATACCTTTTTTTCCAGTCAAAGGTGCCAAACATTTCCCTCTGGCGGTAGAGCTTAAAACAGAAGAAAATGTATTCTCCATTGATTAGGCTTTTCCTGTGAGCCTCAATCAGAAGGCTGCGCACTACCTCACCTTGGGCTTATATCACTATAACTGCAGAAGAACAGCATTTATTCACATCACAAAGCCTTCAAATAAGGAGAAAAGGAAAGAAGGAGAAAAAAATTTCTTGACACTCATGAATATTAACACGAAAATTCACCTATTCACTTTAAGATGATCTCTCTACATCGTCTCTGTAAAGTGAGGGTAAGGGATTTGTACTCAGTGTGAGACACTTTAGTGACCTCATCAAGAATCCATGCCTCCAACTGAGTGGAATTATCAGACAAAGGGTTTGGTTTGGGAAGTCTAATAAGAATTTACTGTAACATACAGTTTACAATGTGTGAACACAAAATAACAAATGGACTTAGGTAGTAGGAACACTAGGTAGTATTTACCTATTTACCTTAGAGTTACAGCTTCTAAATAACTGTGTTGATTTACTGACTTGTAATAAGGATAACAGACTCTTTGCCCTTAATACTCCGGGCTTAGCACTGAAGAAACTGCACTATGTAACTTATGTAACCTAATTCAATCTGCTGGAATGCTCCACACAGGTTTGCTGTCACAGATGAAGCCAACGCGCTGCCAGCCAAATTGTTTACAGATCTCCATGAAGGTGGCTCCCAGCTTAGTAAATGGTCCAAACACCCTGGTCAGAGTGGGAAAGGCCTGGGGTTGAATCACACAGATGTTGGAGATATGTCAGAGCCAGAGAAGACGGCAGGTACTTTATGTTAATTATTTAATATGACAGACTCCACTGCTGAAAAATACAGGACTGACTTAACAATCTGACACCAGACTTTGTGGAGTGCAAAATATCCTTTTCAGAGATCAATTTTACTGCTCAAAACTGCTTTTATCTTTGAGCAAGTGCTTTCTAACATTGTAATTTAAATTTCAAGTCATCATCTTGGCTGGAATGTTGAACAATTGCACCCTAAGGGCTGCCTGAAGGAAAGCGAGTCATGCAGTGAAATGTGGTGTAACAGCCCATACTTATAGCTAGGATAGAATTCAGGGAAACTCCACTGCTCTAAATTTAGCATATATTTCTAATAAAGTATGAGAACTCATATGCACTGCATATATTAAATATTGCTCAGTAATAATATTGCAAGAAGGTAGGCACTGTGTGTGTCATATCACATACAGCTGTACTCTACTATGAAAAGCTGTAAAGGACTCACCGTTTTGTCTAAAAACTGCTGGTCTGCACTTAAGGGGCTGACCATTGCGATGTTCCAGTAGGCTGCTAGTTTAGCTGTCACTGCACACACCTTCAATCATAAATTATGAAAACTAATATCTTGCACACAGTTCAGCGGCTAAAAGGACATTTGACAATCATATCTCTAATGATTATGATCTTTTTTAATTACTTGGATGATATAAGTAGCGTGTAATATTGATTTTGACGAGTCAAGGTTTAATATCACAACTCATTACAAAGTCTTCCAGCTTTAATGATATTACGCTCCTGCACACACACACACACACACACACACACACACAAACTACAGCACTTTTGCGTAATAATGCTGGAAAATTGAAAGGCCAAAACATATATTGAGATGTTTTGAGAAGTTTGAGAGAGGTTCACTTACGCTTGAGCAGCAGGGGCCGATAAAAGCACTGCATTTGTGTTTGTGTTGTAGAGCAGCAATCCTCCCTGGGCCAACTAAAGCATCTCGTTCATCGTCCACATCAAGCAGGTGACCTGAAGATCCCAATTAACTCAGCTCTTAAACAATCTAATTGTTCAGTGTAATATTAACATCAGTATGGCACATCATAACATATGATTTTATTTCTTTTTTTCATACCTTTATAACATTTTATCATCATCTATCTCAAGAAGTATTTTTTTCTTTTCAGAAACATTGATGGAATGGCTACACTGGGGCCTGGATATAAACACCTAAAGCTAACAATGGGTCTAATGACACCCAGTTGGTTTCAGCAAATACATCATTTGTACAAACGTTTACTGAATCAAAAATATAGTACTGATATTACAGTAATGTGGATTAAAAACACATTCTGAAGCTGGCAGTGTGTAAACAAACAGCCTCAGATTGACCTGGCATGAGTTCTTGATTACTGTTTATTAGGGTGACCAGCCGTCGTCTTTTTACCCGGACATATCCTCTTTTTTAGACTTAGAAAAATGTTCGGGCGGAATTTCACAAACGTCCGGGATTTTGTTTTTCTAGAGTTTACATAGAACTTCGAGAAGCGTTTTGTTCACAAACTAGTCCCGCCCTCCCCTACTCCGATTGGTTCGCTTGAGTGAGAAGGGGGCGTGGTGAAGTAGCCTAAAATCTTCTGATTGGACGGTCTGACTGTAGAGCTACCGTTATTGGTCGATAACCTTCTCTTAAACATTTAATTGGTCAGTCTGCACGTCAGTAGTCCTTGTTTACGTCAGGCAAAGCTCATGTACCTACCCTCACCTCGGTAGCTTCGGCAGCTATGCCGAAACATAAATGTAAGTTCTCGAATGAATTAAAAAGGAAACTCTCATGTTTTCCCATGTGTAGCAAATAAAGGTGTAACGGACCTAAAAGGACACATAGGCTCAGCTAAGCATACAACGGTAACGCCCCCCCACCCGAGACGTGTCCTCTTTTTCACCATCTCAGATCTGGTCACCCTATGTTTATGCTGTCGATGACAGGTAGAACCCCAGCTCCATTGAGGCCCTCACTGAAGGCAACAGAGGTGTTGGACATTGCCAGCAGCAAAGTGAACCTAGAGCCAAGGCAGGAACACACCATAATCAACAGCAGAAAGAGGGACAGTGACACTTTAAAAGAGTCCCGTGGCCTCTGAGAAATGAGAGAGATTTAAAGAGGCCTCTACAGTTTGAGTGAAATTACATATTTAGACACATTCAGATATAGATATTTATGTATGTGAGACTGTTATATAACATATAATGTCATAAAACCCATTAGTAAATCTTGAAATGAATACATAGCATAATGTGTTTACTTAAAATATTATGGTATTTGTTATGACAAATACCTGTGAGTAAATTTAATTACAACTATAAAGTAACAATGTAGCAATATTCCTTACCTATAATAATTCAATAATATGCACTACGGGCAGCACGGTGGCACAGCACATAGTGTCGCAGTCACACAGCTCCAGGGACCTGGAGGTTGTGGGTTCGATTCCGGCTCCGAGTGACTGTCTGTGGGGAGTTGGTGTGTTCTCCCTGTGTCTGTGGTGGGTTTCCTCCAGGTGCTCCGGTTTCCTCACACAGTCCAGAAACACACGTTGGTAGGTGGATTGGAGACTCAAAAGTGTGTGAATGTGTGAGTGTGTGTGTTGCCCTGTGAAGGACTGGCGCCCCCTCCAGGGTGTATTCCTGCCTTGCGCCCAATGATTCCAGGTAGGCTCTGGACCCACCGTGACCCTGAAATGGATAAGTGCTTACAGATAATGGATAGATGGAATATGCACTATTACTAATTCTATGATTACTATTAGCGCTACAAATACTATTATTTTCCTTACATAAAAAAGCATCTCAGTATGCGTCAAACTCACTTACTTCAAATGCTTTTGAAGAGCAGTAAACTGTCTAAAGAAGTAGTCCCCTCAGTGTTGTAAGCCAATTGAATCCAGCGTTTTAAAAAAAAAAAAGGTCTACTGAGTGCATGGTAGGACAATTCGTTACAGTTGCCCATCCAAAAGACTCCCATTAATATTACAAACTGCATCTCTGGGGAGCTCCAGAAAGCCAGGTCGGCCCCGCTGACATTTGTTTAGCTTAATATCAGCCATGCAAGTAAATAGATGATATACATATCTATGGGAACATGCCTCTCCATTAGAGCTGGAAAAAAAGGCAACGTGTGTGTTTTGTTATGACCAAACTCCTTTCTGTTTTCTAACAGCATAATGCAACAATACTTTCCAGGCTAACAGCAATCGAATACATGTAGCCAAATATAAATACTTTGCCTTTAATGCTTACTCTCTTTGGGAGACTTGCATTTAGTATTTCTGCAGGGATACTGTGGATCAGTCTGATGTCTGAGAATATCAGAGAACTCTTTATCTGATTAGCAGATTATCTTCTTTGTTGTGCATGGCCTTTTCTCAGTGTCCCATCGCTCGAGGATAGGTCAAACTGTTCTGTATCTGACAATGAGAGGATTCGGTGGCCTAAAAACATCATTCAGTCCAAAATGTTGAGAGCCTATAGGTCTACAGGATCCTAAACATAATATTTAAGGAGAAATTGGAAGAAGTGTACTGAGAAATCCTGCTTTGTGCCATGTCCCCTGTGCTGATCGTGAACAACAACAACAGAGAAAACTCTGAAATAGCCCTATCTTATAATGTTTATAGGCAAAGTCCTTTGGGCCCTTATTCACCTGTGGACAAAACATGAGAACAAATCAGATTTACTTTCCAAAATATTTTATCAAGAATTAATGTTGTTGACTCTGGATTCTTGTCAAGAAGAAGGTTCACATGCTGTAGAGGCTAAAAAAAGGGAAGCTCCCTACACACGGGCAGCTCTAGGCCGCCTGTGGACCGTGGGAATGCACTGGTCCTTCTCTGTGTCCAGGCCAACAGACCAGAGGATACTTCTTGCTTTTGTCAGTGCAAAAGAAATTCTGCTCATTGACATGACAAAGAGAGATAAATGATTGTGTGGTGAGGACAAGGGATTAGTAGCTTCTGCTTCAAACGCAGTTCTGTTTATGTTAAAAGCCAGATGCAGGGATGTTGTTGGTCTTCCAAGGCTATTAACAGGCCTGCTCAGTGAAAGCCCTCTTCTGGAGAAACAAATTAGGGCTGGACTGGCAACATATTCTGAGCAAAATGTGTGTCCTGGCATCTCTTCTAAATAGTTTTTGTTTGCTTTGAAACTCAGAAGCATTAATATGCACTTATACAATCAGCTTATAGAAGAATAAATGTACAAAATGTAGGATACATTGAAGCAGACACATAGGTATGGCAAGCATTGGCCAGAGTTGGCCCTCAGGAACGGTGTTCTCTGGAGTTAATCAAGTTTAATGTCTCCAAAAATTATTTATTGTCACCAAAGCTGCTGCAACAACTAATATATTGTATTGTTCCACTTTCTTTCCATGTAACTGTTGGTAGAATCAAGTTAAATTCTTAAAATGTGGCTTATGGTACTTTTATAACAGTACACTGAAATATGATCTCTGCATTTAACCCATACATGGCAGTGAGCACATACACTCACAGTGATTAGGGGCAGTGAACACACTCACCCAGAGTCATGGGCAGGCACCCTTGGTCCCTGTGGTACATTTTGAGTGTTAGATGTTTGTTCCAGGGCAGTTCAGCTGTGAATGTTCTTGTTGATTTTGGGGATCAAGCTGGTGACCTTTTGATCCCAAACCCACTCCCCCCTCCCCAGCTGAATCGTGCGGCTATGAATGTGACAAACTTGGATGCAGTAGATGTAGCTTCCTTTTTCAACCACAAGAGGGCAGCTAAACATTAAATATTAACTTCCAGTCTTCTTTATTGTATTGGTTCTCATTCAGGCAGCAGTTCAGTTTTTCTGGATTTAATTTATCCTGTTTATAAACTATACTAGACCAGGTAAGTCAACACAATATACAGTAATAGATGCAGGATAAAGGCTGATATCAATGATATAAAGAGATTTAACATTAAAAGAGTCTGTCTTTTCCATAGCCATCTGAGTTGTACTCAGAGGGATAAAGTATGACTGGAAGTTCAGAACGAGATGATGACATTTAAAGTCAATACTCAAACACTGGAAAGTTTCTGATCTATTCAGATGAGAGAAACAATATATATATATATATATATATATATATATATATATATATATATATATATATATATATATATTTATATAATATATATTTTTGTCGCAGTCACACAGCTCCAGGGGCCTGGAGGTTGTGGGTTCAATTCCCTCTCCGGGTGACGGTCTGTGAGGAGTTTGATGTGTTCTCCCTGTGTCCCTGTGGGTTTCTTCCCACAGTCCAAAAACACTCGTTGGTAGGTGGATTGGTGACTCAAAAAGTGTCCTTAGGTGTGAGTGAATGTGCGAGTGTGTGTGTGTTGCCCTGTGAAGGACTGGCGCCCCCTCCAGGGTGTATTCCCACCTTGCGCCCAATGATTCCAGGTAGGCTCTGGACCCACCGCGACCCTGAACTGGATAAGCGGTTACAGATAATGAATGAATGAATGATATATATTTTAAAGGTTTAATAACAAACATGTGCATGTATTAATCACTTATTACAGTATTGTAGGCTTTGCTCATTGTTGACAATTTGCTGTTCTAAAGGAAAACAATAAAACACAATTTCTCTTTGTAAAGCTGTGTACTGCTGTAACCATGGGAAAAACCCAGAAGAAACTGGAACTTAAAAAGAGTGGAGGACACTGTTTGTTAGTTTTTTTCACATTAATATACACTTTATTCATAGCCACTTGTTTTTGTTTCATTTTTAAATGACACATTAAATACAGAAGGCACTTACAAAAAAAGTTAAATTACAGGTGTGTTAAAAACATATAACTTATCAATTAAAAAAACAATCAATCAGAGAAGGATAAGAACCAGAGATGGCAGCCAACTCGGCCGCCTTTACAGTACATCTCAAGTCATATCTAAATAAGTCTAAATCTACATACAGTAAAAGATTCTTTTTTTAGTTATTGGTGTAATGCCCCTAATATGTTTTTCATACATGTTTAATTATTTAGAATAAAGATAGCATAAAACACAGATTTGTTTATCACTAGTTAGTGGTTCTTTTTATTTTTTATTTATTTTTTTACATGTTAGGCTTTGTGGTTTCTGCATTGAAGAGGTCATGGTAGAGCTCAATCAAGCGGTTCGCCTCCCTCTGACCTGACAGCAAAGCACCATGTGTAGTGGAATAGTATTTCCTGTGTGTGGCTTCACCAGCAAACAGCACCTGTAAAGGCTGTGGAGGAAGAAGAGAATAGTTTAAAACCCTCTAGGTGTCTGTGTTTTTTCTGCTCTTGAAGACAACATGTACGTCTGGAACATGACCTGTTAATGGGCTTCCAGTGTCCACTATATGGCATGTTCTCCTGCTTTGACATAAACTGGGCAGCACTAAACTTAAGTCACATAATATTTGGTGTCACACATAGGTACAATTTTGACTAATCACTGGTGTAATTGCAGCAATTATAAATGAAACATGAGAAACTCACCGCAACTCACATTTTTATATGATTACTGCTATAATTACTAAAGCAGATGAATTTCAGAACTGCTGTACCAGTGGAAACTGATTTCTGTCTGCACCACACCTTTTCCTGTTGCATTATGAAGGGTCAGAGTGTTCCTTTCAACCCTGCAATTGTGTGTTAGTGTTTAAGCGTGTGTCAGTGTGACATTGAAAAGATAGACAGAGTGATAAACTAGGAACAAGTGCCTAGAACGTGGGTCAGTGGTTGAGGGTAGTGCACTCTGCACCAGCACAAGTTATTCCATGTGTCAGTTTATATTTGCTTTTTCTTTCTGCAATAAAACTACTACTGTTTGAGTTTTCACCACAGAGTATATTGTGTGTATAGTATTTATTACGTTTAAAGATAATCTGTGCCATTCATGCAAGTTAGTGTTTACTGCATACACATTTTAATGTCACTTATAGATTTAGTTACTGAGATGAGAACTACGAATTTTACATCCTTTGAATATTAGTTGTCCCCCTTTTGAGTGTGGAGCTGTTGTCTGGCCAAAAAGAGAGCTGATCCTAATCTGTCCTCCTCAGTGTAGTCTGGTTACAGTCCCAGTGCTTCTGGCCAAGACCAGGTTTAAAACACACTAAACACTCTCTGTCAACAGAACTATACTCAGTGAACTAGATGTAAACATCAACACAACTCCTCTATCCTGAGTCTTATGTACCTTATGTGAATTACCAAATGATTATGTGGGCAATCATTATATCATTTGCCTTTCGAAGTTGCAGCTGCCACAGGCATTAACACAAGCTTGTAGTAATTTGATATGAATCATTCTCACCAACGATATAACGTCAGATAATGGTGAGACATTAGCGAGTTTATGATATATTTACTAAAGAACTATAACTAATTTAAATTAATATGAAATCAGCCCTTAATATCTACTGCAAAAATGATGATCTACTAGATTCTCATTATATGAAAATGTATGTGCTCAGCCCTTTATCCAAAAGTCTTACTGACCGGAGCCTTGGTGCTCTTGCCATAGGGCAGGGGCTCAATCAGACGCTCAACGTCTCCTCCGCTGGAGCCCACACGGGTGAAGGAGTACGAACCCCTGATGTATGGGTTACTGCCCCACGCTGAGCGCAGGATACGCCTTGGCTTCGGAATGTTCTGGTTCCCTGTAAAACAATATACACTGACGTTAGAGAGTGATATTGCAAATCTGATATCAGAATAGAGATAATATCAGAGGAAAAAAATGGGCCCTGTTCCACAGCCATTAAACCAGCCATTCCGGTCGGGCGGTATTGCCAGGGTGAGAACAGTGCTGTGGTACTTGATCTTTGCAGTTGCTTGACCAAAGATGTTTATTTAAGACCCCATGGGGACTGCGTAAATTAGTGGAAAAGGGATATAACATAATTACATTTATTACTGGACATTGATTTTAAATATCAAGTTTGTGCAAGGCTTAAATGCAAATGAGGGTTTGTTGGATACTTAAGGAAATAGTGGTTTTGTAACTGGACCTGGTGTTCAGAAGCTAGTAAATCTATAATTGTTGTGTGCATTCTGTACACATCCTTCTTGTCAATGTCTTTTGTGTAAGTCCCTTTTCTTTGAAAAATTCCGTTTCAGTCAGAGAATGCATACACACTTTCAGTAATTGCTCTGCTCTGTCTTTCTCACTTCCTCACCCATTATTTGTAGCCGAACACGGTGGCCTTGCCAGAAGTCTTGTCTTTTCTAAATGCATCCAGGAAAAAAAAAACAAGAGAGAGAGAGCAGCTGACAGTTTCTGTGAAAATCTTGCAGCCTGTCCACACTGCATTTTCCCACAAATCCAGCTAAAGCATCCTAAGTCTGTAATAACATCTTTCATGTGCAAGTACTAACAAAGGTTTTAAGGTTATGCAATTATACGTTTGTTTATATTATGTCACATTATATCATGTTTTCTCTTTGATGATCTTTCATGTCAGTATTTCAGGTGGGACAAGTCAGTTGGGTTTGAGGCACATAGTGTAGAAAGGCAAACAATCCAATCCAACATTTTAACATTCATCATGTCCGTACGTTACTGCCACTTCTCAGGTCTTTGCACTTGAATTAGGAGTAGACTTGACAGCTCTGTATTCCTCATTAAAAAACAAAATATAACATGTATGGCCCTTCTTCTGACTTTGTCGCTTGGCAGGATACTAGCCAATACTTCTGTCAGCTGATGTAACAGAATTGCCAATTAATATTCTCCTCCAAGAGCCTTGAGTTGTCCAATAACATTTTGTGTACAGCAGCTTAAAAAGATGCCTTAGAGAACTGTTATTTTGGTAGATATCTCCACTAGTGTTTCGTTATCCGTTCCCACATGCTTGGCTTTACATGGGTAGCTTTAGATAGGCTTACATAGGCTAGTTTTGGAAACAGCATTTTATGTTCATGATTCATTTAGCTTCTAGCAATTCTTATCTATTTGAACCAACAGTTTTAGCTGTGTCCAATTGACCTGATGAGAAAATGTCATTCCGCCCTGACGTGCTGGTCCAGTCACGTTTCACAGCTCCAATTAACGCAGGTACGACAGACGGTAGTATCTATCAGTCAGAAGCCTGGCAGGGAGAGGGATTAAAACAGACTGACCTACATCAGAGCCACGGCTGCCCACTGAAGTCACACACACACACAGCTCCCACAAGGATGTGTGGCAGGACCCTTTAATCTGATTGTGTGACCTCACAGAGTGCTGACATTAATGGGGGATGAGTAGTTTGGCATTGCAATTCAAACTGTCTGATCAATAACATGTTCAATTAATTTAATAATAACATTTGATTCATTTAATAATAACATTTTAAACAATTTCCCTCCTTTGTAGAGTTATGTGTGTCAGAAAAAAAGCTAATGTTTCAGTAATTCATTAATGTAACAGTATCAAAGATATGCACTGTTACATGTACATTTACATACAAAATAAAATATTAAATATACTTTAGAGTCATTTTGCATACCTTATAATTTCACTATTATTTTAACTAATTCACTGTGCATCATGAATATGGCACAAAAAAAGCATATCACAGTTCTGGTTCTCCATACTGCTTTTATGATGCTTTTTGCCTTGAGCATTCATTAAAGTCGCTGGAATCTTGATAGACGCTTGGAGCCATAGCCGTCATACTGTATGACTCACCGAGCAAAATGGCAAGCCACTCTGGTAAAAGGCAAAGCCCTAAAGTCAGTAAACTCTGACATCATATCCTTTATCCAGAGGACCAGCAGAGGTGAAATGAGTGGAAATAGTCTGAGGTGAGTCAGTGTGATGATGAGAACCAGTGAGTAATACAACTCAAACAGTATAAAAATCATAATTCAATACACCTAAAAGTTCAAGTGGCATGTGAAAGTGCCAAGTGAAAGAGTTGCTTTATATTGGTGCATCTGTGTGCTGCTGGTGGAATTTATTTAATCCACGCAATAGCTGGGATTACACTGAGCAGAAGAGGAATCTCGGATATGAGCAGTGTTTTTTCTTTTTTAAAACAAAAAGTTCATTATCCTGAATTAATATAGAAGCTGTTCAGAAACAAGACCAAACTTAATGCCCAGGAGATAAGTGGCAGTTACAGAATCCAATTTTTCAATAAAGGGTTAGTATTTCTTTTTTTTTTAGATGTTCATAACAATAAAGGGGAAGCAATGAAAGATTTAGGCTTTGTTTCTCATATACAGGGCTTTAGAAAAATTCTCAGTATAGGTATAAGGAAAAATACATATACAATTTATTACATTTATATTTTTCTTTTTAAACATGTTTACCCAATTTTAATCTAGCAATTAGCTTTACTCAAAAAATAATCACTTATTAAATTCATTCATTTATTCATTATCTGTAACCGCGTATCCAGTTCAGGGTCGCCGTGGGTCCAGAGCCTACCTGGAATCACTGGGTGCAAGGCAGGGAATACACCCTGGAGGGGGCGCCAGTCCTTTACAGGGCAACACAGACACACATTCACTCACACACTCACACCTACGGACATTTTTGAATCGCCAATCCACCTACCAACGTGTGGTTTTGAACTGTGGGAGGAAACCGGAGCACCCGGAGGAAACCCACGCAGACACAGGGAGAACACACCACACTCCTCACAGACAGTCACCCGGAGGAAACCCACGCAGACACAGGGAGAACACACCACACTGCTCACAGACAGTCATCCGGAGGAAACCCACGCAGACACAGGGAGAACACACCACACTCCTCATATACAGTCATCCGGAGGAAACCCACGCAGACACAGTGAGAACACACCACACTCCTCACAGACAGTCACCCGGAGGAGTGACTGTCCATCACAGGAGTGTGATGTTGTCTTTATATAACCTTAGAAAATTTCACTTGATTAGTGGATTATATCATTATTGAAAAACTTTTTGAACAGCCTTCTCATTTAAAGATATTTCTCATGCTTTATTAAGTTTTAGTCCAAAATTTGCTGACGTGATAGTTGACTATCACACACTGCCCTCACTGACCTGTGAACTTGCGAAGAAGCTCGGTGCAGATCTCAGCCACTGTCTCATCATCACAGCTCTCCATGCGCAGTGCTTCATCACCACAGATCCAGCCACTCAACATGTAGCCATAGCGCTCGGGTGGGTAGAGCACATCGAAGCTGCAGATCTTGCGATACCAGAACTCATCTGGGTATGCCGGGCTCTCCAGCTGCGCCTCGTCCTCCCAGACAAACTGGATGCTGTTGCACTCAGGGCTCCAGAAGGGCTCAGCAAACTCCAGGAAGATCTTGTCCGTTGTGCTGATGCCCAACTTCTGTATAGCCAGCGCCTTTTCCAAGGGCAGGCCAGGAGAGAACAGGGTCTCGTGAGCCTTCTTGAGGACGCCCAGTGAGGCGGTCACGATCACATGGTCAGCTGGCAGCCACTCCCCATCTTCAGACTCCACACGAACTGCAGCTGGCCCCGGACGCTGGTCCTGGTTGTGGTCAGCACTGTCAGTGTTGCCCTCAGCCTCCGGGCAGCTGAAGTTCCAGTGTATGCGGCGGACGGGTTTGCCCAGGTGAAGCACACGAGCCGGGATGTCCTGAGCCAGCAGCTCCACCACCTTGATGAAGCCGGCCGGTATGACATGATGGGCACCGGGAATCTCCGTCCACTCTCCGAACTCACTAAGAGAAACCTCATCCATGTTGGGGGAACTGCTCTCACAGCTCTCCACCTGAGAAAGACAAAACATGTGCACACACACACACACACACACACACACACACACACACACATTCCAGAGCATTCAGTGATTCATTAAATAAATAAAAGTGTTGTCTTCACTGTGTTACTGGTGTAAAGGTGGTGAATAAAAAATTAATTGTTGATTAAAAAAATACAAGGATAAATACAAGGATTTTTCTTAGGATTTCAACAGGAGCAGGTTGTGAACACTTCAGTCAGTGCAGTGGCCATAAATGTACTTTCCAGTCTGCACTGATTAAATCAACATGAATAAACAAACTAGAGAACAGCAGTTTCTTTTCTGTGCCTTATTCTGCCTCTGTGCTTGGAAATCACTGTCCACTCACTGTCTCATCAATTTGGCCTTCATAAAAAATGTCATGTATTCTGACAAGGCATGTCAGTTAAATGAACTTACTGAAGTAAAAAGACAGAAGAAAAAGTAAGATATGAGCACAAATGAACATAAAAGATTACAGCAGGAAAACTATGTCCTGTTAGAAATTGTACACAATTATATGCTAAATATTATATTAAATTGTACACACACAAGTCCCCAAGAGCTATAAAAACAACTGTGCGTGTGTCCATTCACATGCATATGTCTCTGCATGAGATTCTGGTAATCTCTTGACAGCCCAAGCGATTTAGCAGTCCTAGGGTTCAGCAATCATGGGATGTCATTAGCATAAATGCAGAAGGAAGTCACGTTATTTTGCTCTAAATCAGCTTTTTTCCAGCACAAACTAGCTCTGGCCACATTCTGTTCTGAGCGCTAGCACGAAAAGAGTAGGTCACATGAGTTCACCAATTCCCTCACAGGCTTTGCTTTAGCTTGTTGGAAAACGCATCTCCTTATTGCTACATTTTTATAGCCTATAAATCATCTGTTCTTAGATCCAGCAAGTTTGAGCAAGCTGTGACTTCTACAGCAAAACAGTTGTCAGTGGAAAGTACATTGCAGATATATATCCTGCTAAATATGAAAAGGATTAAAGGCTCATTAGAAAATTTGATGCATGTTTATTATGTTAATTGTTTTCAGCTGAGGATGACTGCACGGAAAGGCCTCTGAATTACTGAATTTTCAGGCCTGTTTTATGGCATTTCAATCCTTGTAATTCCATTAATTTAAACTCTACATTCTATGGATTATTCAGTGAAGAATGGAACAACAAAAAGTATCCAAATTTATGGTGTTTTTTGAGGATGAAATGGTTCCTTCTATAAAGTTTAGCTCATTTCCATAAGGAATATAAACAGGTATACGATGTTTACCTTGAGGTACTGCTGTAGCATGGACAGCTTGAGTTTCTTGGTGCTGTCTGAGTCCTCGGGATCCAGCATGATCTTTTTCCGTACCAGATCCCGAGTGAAGATCCCCACGCTGTTCTTACTCTCATCGCCCACAGGCTTTCCATTCTGGAAAAACTCCTGAGTCAGCTCATACACCTGCAGTCAGTGGAGTGAATTCAGAGAGAGGGGGCAGAATGGATGTAAATAAAAGAATCCAGGAGAAATAGCATAATAAAAAACGGAAAGAACATAAAGTATGGACAGAAAAAGATAAGTTAATGATTAATACAGTGTTCCTTACATTATCATGTCAATCTACACAAAACCAAGGCTGTGCCCTTGAATTCATTAGCTGCTATGGATGGAACATATTAGTGCATTACGTTTCCTTGTGGGTCATTTGCCAAAGCCCTGAGGGAGGACTGAAGAATTAAATACATGACTGTGCCTAGATAAACACAGACCAAGGAAAAGGAGCAAAAGAGAAGGTTCATGGTGGTGTAGCTTTGCTTAGAACGTGAACTTTAATCTGGCACCTAGAAAGTGCACATAGAAAACGAGCCCTTTTTCCGAGAAAGAGGGAGAAAAGTCTCCTCACGTGAGAGTACAATCACAAGACTGATCAGGCAATAGGCTGAGTGGAAAACCCAGCAGAACACAGGTCAGGAGCCAGCCAAATAACAGCTAGTGACTCACACACTCATCAGGAACACAAACTGGAAACCTACATAGTTTGCTGTTTTTGTGTTGATCTATAGCCAGTTCCTCCCACTTCTATGGGTGCAATGTCAAACAAACAACATCACAAAACTTGAAAACATTAAGTACAATATGTGTTATGAATCACACTACTCTGTTTTCTGAACATTAGGAGTATGGGTTAAATGTAACAAAATAAGACGGTGTCACAACTGGGCTGCATCCAATCAGCTTCTTGTTACTGTGGTGTTGTTACATTGGTGGTTGTTACTGACCGACTCTATAACTTGTTTTGCCCATTTGTTCAATGTTCTGGAAGTACTGATTATACCACAATATTAATTAAGTGCAATATATATTTAATAACCACACTGTCCACTAACATCAGATTTAAACCTATTATAAACCCACAAACATAAAATGGCAAAATCTGTCAACAAGGCATCGCTTAAAAACCTAAGCAGACCACAAACGGCAATGACCTCACTTGAAAACTGCCTTACAGGCAAGTCACTCCACATCACCTTACACACACAATGAATCACTGTAATCACTCCTTCAAATCAGTGAACATCTGCTCTGGGGGCCTTTACTAATGTAACATGATATGGCGCAACTTCCTCTGCGAGTGTTGTGGTCCTTTACACGCACTGAATCTGATACCGTTCCGATCTGATACTGTTACTTTTGCAAGCAATGAATAAACATTAATGATTCATTCTTTAGAATCAGCAGTACACACTACACAATCTGATATTATGTACTATCGCTGACCTGGTGTACAACGAATAAGCCATCATTTCATAATTTAAACAGGGTGTATTACTTTTGTATTAGGGTTAAGTTACTAATCTTTAATCTTCATCTAAATCTGAGATGCAAATCTAAACGATTTAGACAAATGAATAGAAACCTTTTTTAAAAACCCAATATTTTCCTGGCCATAGTATGCTGATGAATTACTTTTAACATTGTTATTAATCTTCTGGCCCATGTGAAGGAAACCCATGGTCCAGAAATAAGCCACAGAACCAAGGAAACAGTCTTAAGTCTTAAATGATGATCAGATGAATACATGGAAAAATGAATACATCTCCACATCAGTGTGTGCACTTGCTGCATCAGTGGAAACATCCAAAAAACTATGGATGTTAACGCAATCAATGATCATTTTTTCATGTCTGCTGTCTTTGAGAGTAGCTATAAATCCATGGGGGCCTGTAATTGGACATTTCCTGATTCACAAATGGAATTGTAAGATGTGTCTTATTAAATGTTCTGAGAAAAGCTTGACTACATGTTGAACACAAAGATACTATTTTAGTTCTCCACAAAACCTAAAGCACCTCGTTCACCTTTAAATATTACCTAGTGTAAGTGTTAGTAGCTAATGTTAGAGGATTTTTCAATATTATTTTATATTTTAAATATTATATATATATATGTATATAGTGGCATTGTGGCCCTGCAGTTAGTATTACTGTCACATGGCTCTGTGTTCCTGGGGTTCAAACCCCACATCTGGTTACAGTCTGTGAGAACTTTGTTGTGTTCTCCCTGTGTGCATATGGGTTTCCTCCAGAAATCCAAAAACACATGTTGATATGTTGCTTGGCCGTGCAACAGGGGTGAGTGGGATGATATATGTGTACTTCATACATCCCTTTTCTAAAAATCAGGAAAAAAACAGCTTCTAGAAAGTCATTTATTTGGGATTATAATAAAGCTATAAAACTTATAAAACAAATTTATAACCTTAATAAATTTGTAAATATTGAATGTCAGGCAGCTCCCTCCTAATTGACAGATTGTAATTTCCAGTTCCTGCCATAAAATGGGTTAAACAAGCATTTTTGCAGCTTTCAATTATTCATAGCATAAAAAACATCTTCTGGATTTCACCAGAAATTTCCCTAATAGGCGTTTTAATCAGTTATTTATTTTTAATGCTTATTTTCCATTAAATAAAATGAATTAATTATTCAGTAACTGACATAAGTGTTGTGCATTTATATGAGTGAGGAAGTGAAGTGAGGGTCCAAAGGCCAGATTGCTGTTAAAGAGGTCAGTACAACCACGATCTGGCAAGTATGTTATTTCAAAATAAAAACCCATTTGAGTTTAAAGCTAAAAGCAACTTCACTGTATCCAACAGGGATTACAGAAGCTAACTATGAACAGAACATGGAACGCTCCCATGCATAATACGCCCACCTCATTGTACAGGTCGCTGAATTCCTCCACCAGATCTTTGGGGATGCGCTTGCCACTGTTAGTCTGGTAGTGGGCCACGCCATTCTTGGCGTAGAGGCTGATGCGGCCCACGCTGCACTCCTCCTCCGTGGTGTGCTCCAGAAGACCATTGTCTTCAGCCAGGTGGTAGATGGGGTTCCCATTTGCGCCATGGATCCAGGTGGCTCCAAGTTCCAATGTGGTTTTACCTGAAAGACAGAAAAGGAATGAGAGGAGATTAGGATGGAAAGACCAATCACTTCTTTTCTCCTTCTTCATAATGAGACAGGTAATAAGAATTAGTTTATAACTGATCTTTAACATCACTGAATATATGTGGAATTCTAACAGTGAAATTTGGAGTTAGTGAAATGAGGGGAAACATAGAAATGAAACAATCTGCATCTCACCAGATTGAACACTTTGCACTCTGCCTCCAATGCGGTCCGAGGCCTCTAGCACCGTGACATTGGTGAAGCCGTTCTCCAGAAGGGTTTTGGTCGCTGCTAGGCCGGCCAAGCCCGCACCGATTACTACTATTCGCGGTTGTTGATGCCTGCGTAAGCCGCTACTAAGAGGATCATCAGTGCTGTCCGAAGATATTTCACAACTTTGCATGCCGTCCAAGCTCCTCTTCTAAGGGATCTTGAGGGAAGAGAGGAATAGAGGGTGAGATGGTTAATAAAAGGAAGCTCCAGCAGAGTCACGCATCACACGTCTTTCACGGCTGCAGTTCAAAAGGCCCCAAGTATCAACACACACTTTCAAAGCACATCCTTTTATGACATTGAGCCTCTCTGAAAATAGAGTCTCGTATCTCAGGGTCTAGTGTGTGTGAGGAGAGGGTTTCACTGCTGGACATGAGCGAAGACTTGATCTAAAAAGCTAAGGCACATCTACAAGCTTTAACACCTGAGATACTCTGTGTGCTATTAAACATCTAAGCTTAATCTGTGTAGCCATAGCATGCTATTATCCTGTTAACTTAACTGTAACAGCAGCCTTAACAGATGTACTTCTCACAGAGAAATCCAGAGAAGACAGCACTGGATAATGGTGCTTAAAGACACAAGCTCCTACTCAAATAAATGCCATTCCTGACCATCTCTCTGTGAAAGGCTTTCTACATATAAACACGTTGTCCTAAAAGCTGCCAAGATGGAAAAGGCACACCTGACACAAGGCATGCGATGGCAGGGAAACGTGGAAAAAGGGAAAAGGCCAGATTCGGATTATAAGCATGTTATTATAGCAGCTGCTCTGAAGCAGTGTTATTATATGCCAGACTAAAGAGAGCTTGAGGCTGAAGCACTCCTTTCATTACAACACTGTGAGCATGTGGGTGTCTTTGACTTACTCATCTAGGCTCCACCACAGATACACACACACACACACACACCCAAAGACAGTCTTGGTATCATCCAGTTCCTTCACAGTGCAGTGCAGTAAGGTGATGGAATTTAGAGTGTGCACTCCATACACTTACTGTATAGCGAACAGATACCATACACTACACAGATTTCTAAACTAAAGAGTTTATTTAACTATTCAGACTTTGACACAAACCTTTATACTGTAGAACCACAGAGTAGAAATGGACACAAGCGGCTGACAGTTACTCAACCATTTTTCCATGAGGCCAAACTCTGAAAAAGCATGCGGTTGAATGGTCTTTTATTTTGTGACCATATGCAAACTTATCTTTATGACTCACTGTTCTTATCTCTGAGCCTTTAAAACTGTGCAAATGACCCCTTTTCTGATTAACTCATTCCCTGTCTCATTCAAAAAGGAATCCTTATAACTTTAGTACAATTGTGTGGCGCCAGTCTGACATAGGAATGGACTTCACTAACTGAACTCACACCAGGTTGTTTGCAACATATGAGATGGGGTGTGAATGGAATGATTTGAGTCTTTTATAACTACAAATGCAGGTTGCTTTTAAATATTTTCCAATAACCAAAATGGTTACAGTGCCCATGTGCCCTGCTGGGATCAGCCCAAGCTCATTACTACCATTTACTGTATGAACACCATATGGGAGTGGATGAACAGGCAGCAGGCCAAATGCTTATCCCATCTCAGCGAAGAGAGTACTGGTGTAGGACAATGGATTTTTGCTGTGTATTGTGTATGTTTCCCTTAAATGGCCACTATCAGTGGCCCTTGAGTTGATACAGTTGTATGTGACCATGTAGTAAAAATTCAGTTATATGAACTTATGCTTATGAGTTTTTATCTTGCACTAGCATAACATCTGCTTCTTAATCTCATGATCCTGTGCCCATTCACCATGTTTGCTTTGAAACAATCTTGTTGAACAGGTAAGTTAGAATAAGCATATCACAAAATCATATTCAATGGCTATTAATTTAGTATTTCCTCATAAATGTTATTTTGTGTAGCAAAAGGTTAAAAAGCATTCATTGTTAAAATGCAGATCAGAAAAATGTCTTAGAAGGCTCTTGCAAAATCCTTGGAAAAACAAACTAATCTCAGAAACAAATATAGCCTTCTCGGATAATGTAAGAGCAACATGGCCGTAGTGATAATATAATCATATCTGCCAAAATATGCTTTCCTAATCTTCACAATTTTAGCTTGTACAGAGCTCTGCCGTGTCTGTTACAAAGATCCCAGCAAGAAATATCTCAGTAGGTGACCAGCAGCTAAGAAAACAAGTGTGCTGAAAAGGCAGAAGTGTTTTCCTGCTGAGGTTGGATGTCACGGGTTGTTGCAGATGTGGTGATGTTTCGAGAACAAATACCGAAGTTGTTCTTTAATACCTTAAATGACAACCTAGGGCTGCAAAATATCTGTAGTTTCACCACACACTGTGGAATGTGTTAAACATGTAGAATTTTAAATTCCTCATCAGGGCTTTCTCCACTTATTTCCATGAGCTAAATGCAGCTAAGTTGTTAATATCAAATTACAGTATGCTAGCAAAACCTGCACATTGTTAAGTTTAGCTTTACAAAATCACAATGACTAGTTTTATCCCAGGCCCGATTGTGGGTTGGTAGGTGCTAATAAGTAGAAAGGCTGCTTTGAAAAGAAAGCATTCCAGGGTCTGTCTTCCATTTTTTGTGGAGCAACGAGACATTCCCCACTGATTCTAAAGAAGAATAGAGGTGTCTGCTTAGCAGGCAACTATAAATCAAGTTCAGACAGATACTGCTAAGTGGCAGGCAGACGTTTCCTTTGGTCCATCAAAAAAGAGGACCATGTGATGCAGAGGGAAACGATGCTCCATTCCTGCTCTAGAAACCCCAACAAGACCAGTGCAAGGTGAATGTGTAAATGAGTGATGCTGTGCAGACACTTGGTTTGTGGCTGACCACAATGTAGCAACAGCTGTTTCGGATTAATCCAAACAGCAACTGCAAACAGCTGCCCTGTTTTTGTCACAGGATGTGGTTTGAGAGGTGTATACATGTTGTTCAAGAAGGAAAAAAAAAAGGCTGCCTTTACTCATACCGTCTCATTCATGCAAAGGTGGAAGGTCATTTGTTGCTAAGCCCAGAAAGGGAAACAAGGGAAAAAGAGATAAGGTAAACAAAAAACTATTCCACTTCCCCATTATCTTCACTTACAGTGACCTGACTATGAATAGGACTTGTTTGAAAACATCTTCCTGGCCAACTTCCTGCACATTTTGACGCTACTACAGTAGGGCCAGTAGATGAAAATATACAGATGGTTGTTTTTACTGTGCTGAGTGAATCAAGACCAGCTGCAGATCCCAAATTAATCAATTAGTAAACTCAAATAATGTGTCCCTTTTTCAAAAATTGTGTCTCCTCCCACAATAGAAAAATAAATATATACATTTTATTAAGCGGACTGGTCGTGTGAAATTGTCCACAGGTGTCAGTGTGTGAGTGACTGTACAGTGAGTGTTAATGTGTAAAGTTGTCCACAGGTGTGAGTGAGTACGTGACTATCAGAGATGGGTGTGTTACTGTATATATTATATGTTATATATAATCACAATGCTACTATTTTGGGCAGTTTACAGTACAGGCACTGAGTGTTTAAAGACAAACAGAGGTCACCAGCAGTCATCAACTATCAGCGTCAATAAAGACTGAGGTACTGCATTGAGAAGGCAAATGAAGCTGGAACTGAGAGTGGATTTGATTAAGTGAAGTAATGGTCCATGGTCATTCCTTTATGTTACAAATGAATGCTTTGAGAACACTGTATTGTGTATGAGTCATGTTTGGAAGAGCTTTAATGATCTGGGATCAGTCCTGTACTCCAGTACACTTTCAAACTTTGTAGGTAAACCATTAATGTTAATGCAGACTGATTTCAGGCCACTGTTAGACCCATTTTTGCTGAACATTTCACACTGACAACTGCACATACTCTGAAAGGGCAGATGGTGTTTTCAAATGGTGTAAAAAAATAATAAAATCAAGTGATTCAATATGACAGTGAGAATACACTATTGTTGCAGTGACCTCAGTACAGATTGGGGTTTAATGAGCGCTGATGTCAGCGTGTTATTCCCGTGGCTGGATAATAACCTCACCACATGTCCATGTTCTTCAGTGGTCACAGATTAAGAAGCGGCTGATGGGGGAGGAGTGCGTGTGTATGTGTGTTTGCTTATGTGTCGAGGAGGAGGGGGGGCCCTCAGTGACCTAGAAACCGCAACCTACATCCTCCATATAATGTCCTTCCAGGAGAATGGCCATACAGAGGGACAAATCAGAACTGTACCAGAGATAGGCAAAACAGTTGGAGGTCACGGCCAACTGACAATGAGGTATCCACACTGAAAAAGCAAGGCAATGATGATTTAACTAGGTTTGTATAGCTTTTCATTATGAAGAAAGAATAATGTGCAAAAATCAGCAGCCATCTTTCTTTTCTTTTAGATTTCCAGTCAAAGTGTATTTTTCAGGAAATATTTTCTGAGGAAATCAGAGACAAGGTGACTCACTGGCTTACAGAACAGAAAGTCAAAGTAAAAGACAAATAAGTTTCCAAAACTGAAATAAAAATGCTGTTTAATAATATGTTTTTTAAAAAATGGCACTAGCTAACAACTATGTTAGACTGGGGCTAAAAAAAACAGGGTGAAATATTTAATTATAATATATGTTATTATAATTACTGTTCTATGTAAGGTTCAATGGGGCAAAAAGAATTGAATATTGAACACAGTGTACCACAATCCCAGGGACACTGACTGGTCTGACTCATGCACAGACAGTTCAGAAGTACCCCCATTTTGGCCTCTGGGAACAGACTTTACTAACGAAGAGAGTGAAAAAAAGTTCAGCCAACTTTTAAAACGGAGTGAAACTAAATACTGTGTCATTTTTTGTTAAACTTGTCTGCTTTTCCTGACACTGAACAACGAAGAACTTTATAACATATCAACAACAATTTGGATTTTATCTGAGACTAAATGCATGGCTTTTCTCCATCCATGGCCACTTTCAGACCGAACAGTACCACTCCACAGCATGGCACACAGCAGCAGTGGAGACAAGCCATTTCCCAACTTACAAAGAGAAGCAGAGCACTAGGACACATGCCAGGAGGCACAGTTGTCCTCTCTCTTGCTCTTTCTCAACTCAGATGTGTGACAGTACCGGAGTAGAGAATGTTATAGAAGTGAACTGAAAGAGGGATGTGACAGCCTTTTTTTTTCCTAATAACCCCTTTCGTGCAGGGTGCCTGTGTGTGAAATTTGAAATTGTGCTTTATGGTCATTGTACAATAGTACAATGAAATTTCACTCACTGTGGCAGTGAACACACACACACACACACACACACTCACACTAGTGATTAGGGACAGTGAACACACACTCAGGGCGGCTGCCACTCTGTTCACCCGGGGAGCATTTCTGGGGATAAGGTGTCTCGCTTGGTTAATTAAACAATTAACCATGGGTATATGAATAAAGTTTAATGAACTACATTAAACGGACAGCTCAGCTTCCTCTGCTTATTCAGTTAAACACTGTACTCTGTTGAGGTGAAGAATAACTCTGGTTATGTACGTGAAAAAAATACTATAGTTGAATTAGTGGGAAAGCAATATTAGCATTTTATACTGTCTTTATGTAAGTTTGTTCTTTTTAATGGCAGCTCAAAATGAAAGCAGAACCAAGGCTCAACCATCAACTTGATTTTCTCTTTCACATAGTTTTAAACACTTACCGGCTATTTCCACTACTTCAGTGCATTTTTTCACACTTGGTTTTGGAATTTTAAACGTACCTGCAAATTTCTCCCAGACATTTTGTTTTGTGGTTTTAGTAAAAAAAAAAATAACATTGTCATAAAATTACAGGAAAGATACAGAGAAAAGTGAAAGGTATATTGTGTGTGTGTGTGTTTTACTAATAATGTATAACAGTGAGAGGACCAAAACCCGTTGACACACTTTAATTGCTGGTCTCCAAATTGTAAACTATTACTTATTTAAGGTGAAGGCATGTTGTGGTGTTAAGGTTAATCTGCTGGTACTTACAGAAACGTTAATGCTATGTCTCCACAAAATTAATGGAAGTCTATGTAAGGTCCCCACAATTCACAGATACATGATTGTGTGACTCACACACACAGAGAAAAAAAGAGTTTAGACGCCAGCCTTAAAACTGCACTGTGCCCCAGGTCTAAGTACCAAGTGTAATCCAAGTAAAGCTTATAGTACCAAAAGTACACTTAAAGCAATTAGAGATAGGGCACTGATCTGATAAGGCTCAGTGTGGACATTTTTAATCCTCTTCTGTGAATGATATTGTACTTTTTCACACTCAAAGGATGCGTTTATACAACAATCACCGGCTTTTGTGGTGGAAAAAGAAAGAGCGGGTTCCGGTGTCCTTCTGATATTACATTTAAATTCGTGAACAGCAACAAGGGAAAGAGAGGAACGAAAAGTTTTGGTGTTTTTTTTGAACCAGACAAAAGAAGGAGTACTGCCACGTAAGTGTGCCAAACCAGCCGAGACTAATGCTACACACAAACTAGGATTTAACACTTTATAATGTGACTAGAAATGGGGTTTTCCCTCGTATGGTAAAGAAAAATAAAGACTCTGGTAAACGGTACAATATCTGTAAATGTAAATGACTTATTACAGGTGAAAGATGACTACTCTTCATCCGGAAACAATGCCGTACGTAGGAGGAGAAGACATTAAGTCAGAGAGGGTTTGGAAGAACACAATGTACACTAAAGGATCTGATAGTACAGAGCTGTAGTGTCGACAGCTGTGAGTCTGTTTTGTTTACTTGCTCCACTCATGATGTAAACAGGGCGACGACAAATACCCAGAGGCTGATAGAGCAGAAACACACATACACACAGATGAACAAACCGAGAGAGGGCTGCTTACCTGACTCCGTTCGTCTTCAGCGGTGAAGCGGGCAGAGCTGTCTTTGTGTTGTCCTCTCTCCGTTAGGTATTTATGTGTGTGAGTAGCAGTACGTGTGTGTATGTCTTCGTGTGCCAGAACCAGCAGCAGCCAGTTCCTCCTTGTTGCCGCCTCCTCGATGAATATCCATGAGTTGCGGTGACGTAGAAGCGGGGTGCAGCCAATGAGGACGCGCGATAGGCGTGGCGGCGGCAATTTCTAAAGAGTAAATCAACGCAGTGCAAGGCTGAATGCTAAATGGTCTACATAAGTAAGTAAATGGACGACGCTATAAGTGAAATTAGTGCCGGTCAGACAAGAAACGTTCAAGGACATTTCAAAGACAGTGATTTGATGGGTCAGGAATAGATCTAAATAGCTAAACTATGCAAGGTTATAGGTCTTTGGGATCTATAATAGAGAGCACAGCTCTGTAACATAAAACCAACAGCAGTGGTCAGAGCAGAGCAGAGAATTCACTGCTGTCGAAAAAAAAACATTGTAGGAGAAGGGAAAATGTTTTTATTTGGACAGCTACGATTTGGCCTTGTGCAGTTAACAGAAACTTGTGCACCCCACACATGTGCTGTTTCCTAGCACCTAAAGTATCAGAGCCAAGGAAAACATAGAACTGGGAAACAACACACTGGGAGGTAGAAAGTGAAACATTGTGGCCCCTTTTTGGGGTTCCTGAAGATCTGAATTACCCATAAGCATGTAGAGTCTATGTTATTCATCTCACTGCATATTGTTAATATACTGTAGATTCATTAGGATCAGAAGCATAGCAGTGGTAAAGTAAAAAAAAATAATAAATGTCTCTTCCTGGGTTCTGTACATAGACTACACTGTTTATTACTCAGTTGTAATAATTTACCATTCTTTGGTAAGAGCTCATGCTTTTGGAATGTCAATTATATACCGAATTTTGAACAGTAGTTGGACTATGTGCAGGAGGGGTTTGATTATGCTGCTATAGACTCATTGACATTTTGTACCATAGTCAGATTAGATGGAACTTCGTAAGATAGTATGTTATCGTCCACGTTTATTAATCGATACACGCACAAAGTGGATCATTAGCTTCAGATTGCACTGCCACTGACAAAGCGTACTTTATTCTATTATCAAAGATAAGAGAAAAAACCCAGTAGACCTTTACAGAACAATGCAGCAGAGTCTGATCTGACTGGGACAGAGTGATGAAATTCAGTGACAAATAGCAAAAAAAAGTTTGACACATTTTCATTATATGTTATCTTCACATGTTTATTCACGGTTGTATGAGGTTTTAACCATGTCATAAAGGCACCAATTTGAATATGCAGTATTAATGTGATAGTAATGTTGAAATCCTTCACTGCTGATTATATTAGTGTTCTAATATACATTCTATCGGGAACATTCTATCGCTTAGAAAATCATCAAAGCGTGAGATTTGACGGCTGTTCTAATGATTGAATGTAAGTGTAATGTGGTTACACAGGAAACTGCAAATAAGATGTTATCAGTACTTGACAACACAACCTTTAATCACCAGGAAGGTCCAATCAATTGCTCTGATGACATAACTAATGTGTTCCTTGTCTATATAGGCCATAGGACTGTAAAAATATATATAATCCTTTCATTCGGGCTGAAAAAAAAAAAAAGCTTACCTGTCTATTTATTATATTAACATCAGAGCCGGCCCTAAGCACGAGTGCTGCAAGAAACATCTAGAGGGAGATAGTTACAGAAAAGAGACAGAGGTAGAGAAGACCTACTAGCAAAAACATGCTGGAGGAAACCAGAAAGCAAACCAGAGTGAACTTTGGTGTATTATTATTGATTAGTCAGTGTTTTCTTTCATTCTGAATGAGACATGAGGTAGGTAAATTATATTTGAACCTGAGTTTTGGGCACCTCGCTCCTAGCAGCTTGCTTGCTCACTCTGTCACAGTCACCCGTTTGGATGCCATAGAATATATGAAAAGGTAAACATGACGGAAGATTACGTTCACCTCTGAAGTGATCTCGCTATGAGGACCTAGCCAGGAAAAAGTGGTAGAGTTGTATTAGTTTCTTTCTTGGCTGGCAACACACGTAATATATACTCTGCCCCAACTAGCACTCTACTGTCTACATCCAAACCATGAGTAAATGTTAGACAGGGACACATGAAACTTAAAGCCCAATATGACTGCTTTTAATACCTGATTAATAACACACTTCTGGAGTGCAGAAACCATTGTTTTATGATCTAAATAGACTCTACTTTGAGTTGTAAGATTTTATCAAGCAGTACCAGTTCTGTGTTTTAGAGGAGTGTTTTTAGAAGGAGAGCAAAAGTAGGGGAAGAACATTTTTTGGATTCATTTTCTTCAAAATCTAATGGTTACTACAAAATCACCTACTCCAGTTTTAAATCACGAAATGTTTAAAAATGACAGCCAATGTAAAAAAAACATTTACATAAAGCAGATTTACATACAACTGCTCTTTCATGCTGGTTATAAGGAGTGCTTCAGCCAGGAACACATTCTGGAAGACTGGTACATGCAGGGTCAGCCAATCACAGCAGATGACAGTAACATATATCACTCGTAAAAGCACATTTAATCAATGGCATTTTTAATTCTACACTCTTAAAAAAAGAGGGTCCTTCTACTTAGAACCATAATTTCTGTATATAACCAGCTGCATGCTGAAATTGTTCCTCAGATTCATGGAGAATGTGGGGTGTATGGTTCTATACAGCACTAACAAGTGTTCTTCTGTTGTAACAGCCGGACAATCCTTTGTGAGCTATACAGAACCATTTTCAAAAAGGTGTTTCACAGAACCATATTAACACTTATTTTTCATCAATCTGAAGAACCATTTCACAACTGGGAAAGATCCATATCTGAATAGAAACAATTCTGATTAGAACACATGATTGTAACAAGAACAGTCAAGTGAAAAAGGTCATGACTGCTTTTGATTCATAATTACACACTAATGTCATAAGTGAACATAACTGGATAAGTTTTACCTTTCAACTGAAGGTCTATTTTACTTTCTGTATCATAAGGCCCTTAAATTATTTCAGACGTTTGAATAAAAAAGGAACTTGAAAATGCAAGAAGTGAGAAAACTAGAAAGAATGATGAAATTAGCATTTGTGCATTGCACTGTGATAAAAGAAAAACAGGAAAAGACTGAGAAATAAGACAAGAACATCACGCAATTAAGCAGGCAGTCTTTCATATGTTGCATGTATTAAGAAAATGCCACGGTACTGTTTGTTCAAAAAAACAAAATTATAATCATTTCTCATTCTGACATTAAGACCGCACATGTTCCACTTACACTCATTATACATGACACTTTAATTTTGGTATTAACAGTAACCAGCGTAATCAACATTTCAAAGCCTTCGGGATGTGTCTCACATCAATAAACCATTTATTCCACTTAAGTAGATATTTCATCACATTCATATATCAACACACTCACGTGGAATACAGTGTTGGTGCTGTTCCAGGCAGAAAACAGGTTTGAACAGTTTTGGTACAAGTACATCAAGTACAAGGTTAGTAATAGGAATAGTCCCAAAACAAAACTTTATGCTGCTTTATGCATTTACTGTATTTTACTGAAAAAATGGAAATAGCCAAAATACCAAACTGCACATCAGTTAAAAAGTATTAGGGCTGGGCTTTCCTGAGCCCAGCCCTTCCTCAGGAAAGCCCAGCCCTCAAAATACCTAAAATCTTTAAAACTTGCAGAACATAAAATCTTTTTACCACCTACTACTTAATTTTGAGGTGTGGAAAAGTGATCCTGCTGATTTCTTTTGCAAAACTGAAAGAATGCCTAATCAAAGGATTAAACGTGATAAAGACAAAGAGTAGACACGTTAAATAGGGTCAGTTTTTGAGGATTCTGTGTCATTTTTACTGAGAGAGATTGTCCAAAGCTGCTCTTAGCTTTCAAGCCACTATTCCATGAAATATCACGTGCTAGATTGCTATTATGTTTAGAACCATTATGTTTAAATACTACTACTAATAATAAAAAAAAATACATCACTAAAAATGACTACTTTACCATTGAAAGAGTAATTGTACAGTGGAACAAGGTCTAAAATTTCAAGTGAAAGTGAACCAAGGTCTATAATTCTAGCTAGAAGTGGCTTTTAACAACATATGCTATTTTGCTGCTGTCTATTCATAGCTTTAAATGGACAACTTTGAAGCATACATTTGTCTAAATAAAGGGACTAGCCCTTGAGTAGTGATGACTATGCAATGCAGTAAGCTACGTATTTTTCGAGAAGAAGGGACACTTGTTCTTCCAACAAGGCAAGTGTTAAGCTGGATATTAAACTTTGATACTGTAATTAATGTAAGTTGAAGTTGCTGAACCTAAACCTCGGGTTTAGATCACTTCCTAATTCACCTGAAAAATGTGTTGACTGTGAACTCACTGGCTGTTTACTCTAAACTAAATGGATTGTTCTCATGTGACATAGGTTCACTGGGTCCATCACGGGCAAAGGACATACATGTGTCACCATTGTCAAAAAAATAAGACATTGTGTTGAAATTACATGGTACTATTTATGAACTTGTAGAATTTTTTAAAAAAACGTTAAATCACTAGTTATAAGCAGGTTTTCTGTAATATCCGAACAGTCATAGCTCTGAGGGAATCTAGAACCATAGCATTCATAGTACCGCAAAAAGACAACCAAACTCCCCCTCTAAGTTCTAGACATCTGTAGCCTTATTGCAATAGGGTTCCTCCAGTAGTCGTGGGCATGCTTAAGATTCACAGCCACTGACTACATGCACACATTCTGACCTTCCTCTCCATGATTACACAACAACAACCCTCTCCTTTTTAATCCCGATTCTCTTGGCTCTCATTTGCACGTTGTTATTTCCCTCATTTTTCAGGGGTCTGGCACTGAATGCCCACGATTTTCCTGTGTGATCTGCATGCAAGCAGACATGAGCTTGAGTGAGAATGTGGCCGTGGGCCTGCGCTAGAATGGCTTCTCTGTCCAGTGCTTCGGCCAGGCGTATAGACTGCACATTGTGAGGCCAGTGTATTCTCCGGCAAGTCAGATCACGCCTGGCCCAGAGCCTCTGCTGCACAAAAGAAGGGGTAAATAAAGTAGCTTTTCATTAGAGTGAGGTAGCAGGAGAGCACAGGAACTGAGCTGGAGTGCCTCCAAACCAGTCAAACTTCAGCTAGCCGCTGTGTTCTTTAACAAAATGGACCATTTTTCACTCACTCACTCATTGTGTTACATAGAGTTATATACAAACTGTGGAAACAAAACAGTTGTCACCCCAGCACTTGGAGATTCAATTTCAAATTTTCATTTTACTTTAAAAAATGTTAAATATAAATGAACAAATATGGGGGGGGGTGCAGAATGATGTAAAACCAGGCACCAGTTTTACGTCCAGTGTATTCAGAGTTAGGCTTCTGTTAAAAGGTCAGAGGATTTGGTTAAGTTAGAAAATTGGCTAAAAGAGGGAAAAAGTTCTACCCAGGGGACTTGTATTAAGGTCTTATTCACTCAAGCCCAAACAACAACCCATGGACAAGCTGTGCCACTGCCACCAGGGATCCAGGAACAAGGCCAGTCTGAGGACAGCCTTTGATGACTGTTTAGCATTACGTAAGTGCTTGGTCAAAATACTTGGAGCATCCATGCCAAACCCTGAGAAAATGGAGATAAAGGGGTTTTTGAAGTATGTAGCATACCGCTTTCTGAGCAGACCTATGTTTTTCAAAGTTAGCCTTTGTATTTAGCCTAATTAAAAGTTACAGAAAGTCTTTTCTCCAAAGCCTCAGACTTTGAGGTAGATGATATCTTGTAAACGTTCTGAATGGCAAAGCTGTCTTGGGTGCAGCTAAATTCAGAGCTGGTCTGTAGCCCTATTCATTATCCTTGGCAGAAGAATCGCATTCATTTGAGCCAAAATTATATGAAATTCTTTAAAAATGGGGGTGTCTGAAATATCTGACCAAATCATCACTCTGAGAACACTGACTGAGACAAAAACCTGCTTTGTGGCCTATTTTCAGTTTGGAACAATAAGACAATTCTCGAGTTAAGCTTGCTTTATGAGATTTTACAGTTGGAAGACTTATCTGTTTTGTATCCATTTTCTATCTCCATTGTTCTCACACTTCAATTCCCAGTAAGAACTGAAATCAGATGTGACATTCAGTATGCTATCTGCCCCAAAGTGCTTGCAGCTTTTCAAATGACCCTTCCAATTTCAAGCTACCTTATTCGAAAGAGGTTTTGGAGTGATTAAGCTTGAACTTCTGACCCTTAATATGGTTCTTATATATATTTATATATTTATGGCTTATATATATATATATAGGATCTGTATGTGTGAATTCGACCACCTGCAACATTCGTCCCGGACCTTACATGGACTTTATCCTCCTCGAGCCCTAGTAAATGTTCCTGGTAAAGTCAGAGTCAGTGCATGTGAGAACGGCATGGGAAATGTTCTGGGTTAGGCTGTGCACTACGCTGTGAGTTGCATGTTGCGAGACATCTTCTGACCGATACTCTGGAGTTTCTCTAGAAATCCTCCAGAGTGCATGTGTGAAAGAGGCATAAGTTAAGCATTGTAGCATTGTACAGGGTGGGCCATTTATATGAATACACCTTAATAAAATGGGAATAGTTGGTGATATTAACTACCTGTTTGTAGCACATTAGTATATGGGAGGGGGGAAACTTTTCAAGATGGGTGGTGACCATGGCGGCCATTTTGAAGTCAGCCATTTTGGATCCAATTTTTGTTTTTTCAATGGGAAGAGGGTCATGTGACACATCAAACTTATTGCGAATTTCACAAGAAAAACAACACATATAGTAATGTGCCACAAACAGGAAGTTAATATCACCAACCATTCCCATGTTGTTAAGGTGTATCCATATAAATGGCCCAGCCTGTAGTTTTATCACTATATATTACAACTTTAATACATCTTTAAACACCTAAAAATGTGCTGATGAACTGCCAATGTGAAATTATTATGAAATCTGATATGCTAATCCCCATCAATACCAGCATTTGTTGTGTTTTAGACACTAGTACACTAGTCAACAAACATGACCCTGCAGGGGTACCAGCTAAATCAGCGCCAGACCAGCGTCAACAAGCTTTGACAAGTTTAAACCATCCAACTCTTCCAAGTTCCTTTCTTCAAACATTGTATTTGCTGCATGTAGTTCACAGTTAGCAGTGTGAGGTTTGGTATTAAAAGGTTTCATTTACTGTGTTATAAACTGTGACCCAATTTTAATCATATTTTGGATTTAAATTTAAAAAAAAAATCAAGTCAGAGTCAACTTAAGTTTCCATCTGTAACATCTGCATGGCCAATATTTCACTCTCCATAAAATACATTTTAGTCTGCATAAAAGAGAAACACACTGAATTTACACACTCAATGTCCAAGACAAATCCCTCACGTTGTCCAGCCTCATGCTTTTACCCTCAGTAAATCTTCCTCTTTCAATTCATTTCCTCTTCTTTTTCCTCTTTTTTATTCCCTCTCTCTTCATCTTTTGTAGAGAGAGGCAGTCACACCATTGGTTGTGTAACACTCTTGGCGAGACATGGCTTCCTTTTTGCTGGAGATGGGATGCTGTTGCTTAGCGTGACAAAACAATCTTGCCTAGCAATGTACTTCATGATTTGCTTATGCTAGGAAAGCATTAGTGCATCCACTCAAAAACAAAAAAGCAAAAATTAGGCAACTTACCCCATTCTTTGTCATTACCTATTGCAATTGTACTAGAAGTAAGTATTCAGACTAACAATAATAACTCAGTGTTTTACTTGAGGTTTGTCTCATGTGCCTTAGTTGTGCTAGCATAAAACCCAATAATAGCATTAGCTGCGGAACTCTTGGACAAGTTGGGCTCTGAGCAAATCCAAAAGGGATTTAAGAATTGTTTGGTGGATTAAAGCAAGATCGGGTTGAAGTGAACACAGTGGGCTTGGTAAAACATCAGATAAGCTAAGCACTATGTTCTCATAATGCTTATTATTAATTAATTAGAACATAGAAGGACACAAAATGTTGAATAAAGACTCCTACATTACACTGCCTCTAATTTTTACTTAGGTGAAGTAGTGAGATATACAGCTATAGTTTGTAGCAATAGATTTGATGTGTGCAGTGTTACACAAACTTAAAATGTTTCATTTCTGTTATAAGCTCACCTATTAAACCGAGAAATACTGGAGTTATTTGTGGAAAGGTGTGAATGTTTTTCATAATAGGGGATTCACACATTTGGCATTTCAACCTTCACTGCTTGTAGCAACTCAACAGAGTAATTTCACACTCAGAGCTAACAGTGTCCTAGTTAACCTTATCTAAGAGTTATTGGGAAAAATGTAACTGCATAAAAATCACAAAAAAATATAATGCATTTTCAGGGTTTTTTTCTCAGTCTGTTCTCGGTCACTTTGGCTTCCTTCCCTGTTCCAGGCTTCTCCTTTCCAGATTGATTACAAAATGTCTTATTATGTTTCTTACAGGGTGGATCCCACGGTCCAAAACACACGTTGGTAGGTGGATTTGTGACTCAAACGTATCCATAGGTGTGAGTGTGTGAGTGAATGTGTGAGTGTGTGTCACCCTTTGAAGGATAGGCGCCCAATGATTCCAGGTAGGCTCCGGATCCACCGCGACCCTGAACTGAATAAGCGGTTACTCTACAACCAATTTTTAAGACCAGATAGATGGGAACTGTAATAATATTGGTCTTTGATGGTCAAATCATCACTTTTTGTATGTGAGCATAAGGATTGCTTAGCGTGTGCTGGATACACATCCTCAGGCACACACACACACACACACACATACAATTTCATTCTCCACCCTTCTATTCTTAGCATGTGTCTGGGCGTGAGGAGGCTGCTGGGCGTCTGTACTCGTCTCCCTCCCGGGTGTGTCAGCAATAACACAGACCACACATCCTGTCCTCTGGACCTGGGGCAGGAAGTGTCCAGCTGAGGATGAGTTCCAACAATCAGCCCGGACCTTTGTTGGGAGGAGAACGGATCTGATAACCTTCCGGACCTCCACAGCTACTTTACTGTGAGTGTCCTGACCCTGGGGTATGCCAGATTGGTTAAGATTTATATAGCGGTAATAATGAAGTGTTTGACATTTTTGACAGCTGATATTAGGTAATTAGGAACCTTCTAAAGTACAGTGAGTCACAATGTTACAGCTTATTAAAGTAAAGATTTGGCCAAAAAAATTGATCAACACAGTAGTCCCCTTTCAAAACCAGCTAAGAAATGAAATGCACACTAATTTGCAATGAACAAAGTAGTTTCTCTACAATCAGTCAGGCATTGATGGAAATAGATAATATGTACAGATATACAGATTGTGTTCTGAATATGTGGCATGTTTGCTGAGATTGTTGTGAATATGTAGAGGGCTTTGGACTTCTAGACATAACATGACTGGGTTGTGTCTGTCTGCATGAGCTGTCACGGTCTGTTTTGGTTAAATACTTTATTTTAATTCAAGGCCCAAATCATAAAGAACAAAACAAACAAACAAAAAAAACTCACTTTGATTAATGGAGTTAAAAACAAACTGTGTGTTTGCCCTCCTGCTGTAAGCATGCTGTAAATTAATACTGTAAACACTGGTCTATCAGCTGGGGTGGTCACACGAACCATACAGCCAGATGGACAGGTCCATGCTGAGACACACAGTACAGATCGTATTACACACACACACACATACACACACAGACACACATGGCCAAGTCCAAAGGCCGATGTGCAACAGAAAATAAAAGTAACCATCAAAAACACAGGAAAGACACTGGTCCTCTGGTGGGATTTGAGTGGATTAGTGTTTAGTGGTGTGTTAAGAATATTTGTTCAGGGAGCTGGGGCTCATTTATTTTACAACGAGTGCAAAAGCCCTGTGACACACACAAGACAATGAACAAAGCCCACTGGGTTTAACACCATAGTTTAGTGTCTGAGACCTATGTGGGCTTGCTGCTTTTATTCTTTTGTTTTATATTGCAAATTAGAAGACCCTACATAAGGATAAAAATAACATAAAGTTAGATGAATTAATCACACATACAGCAATTTCAACTGCAAAACCTGTTTTCATTTCCTTTCCTCAGCAATGGCTCCTCGAGAATGAATCATTCTTTCAGACCCTGAAAGTTGAGTGGTTTAAATACACTCAACATAGCATTTACACAAATCTGAAACATGCGCTTCCTTTCATTGTCCAATGTATGGTTCTGTGAACTGATCTCAGATCAGATACTCAGCCTCTCTTCTGTCCTTAGATTTCTGTCTATCAGGCTGCAGATAACCAGCAGCTCTAGTGCTCTGCTATGGTATGTGTCTTATTTTCAACCAATTCAAGGTTTGAAAACACAACACAATAAGTGAAAGGTGCACTGAACATAAACATAATCATTGAAAGGCTAATGAATTGCAGTTATCTTGGTATCTTTTCACAAAAAGTATTGTTATTGGGATTTTAAACTATGGATTCCCAGTCACTGGTCTGGACCCCCTCAGGACCACCACAGAGTAGATATCATTTGAGTGGTGGATCATTCTCAGCGTTACAGTGACACTGAGGTGGTGGTGTGTTAGTGTGTGTTGTGCTGGCAGGGGTTGTTTAAACACAGCAGTGCTGCTGGAGTTCGTAAAGCAATATTGCAGTAGATAGATGGAGGCAGTAGATGGACTACAGTGTGTAATTGTAGAACTAGTGTGTACCTCTATGGTCAATGGACAGTGAGTGCAGAAATAAGGAGTCATTTTAACACCCTGGAGGGGGCACCAGTCCTTCACAGGGCAACACACACACATTCACACCTACGTACACTTTTGAGTCTCCAATCCACCTACCAATGTGTGTTTTTGGACTGTGGGAGGAAACTGGAGCACCCGGAGGAAACCCACGCAGACACAGGGAGAACACACCAAACTCCTCACAGACAGTCACACGGAGCGGGAATCGAACCCACAACTTCCAGGTCCCTGGAGCTGTGTGACTGCGCCTTATTCTAGTACATTCATTCATTATCTGTAACCGCTTATCCAGTTCAGGATCGCATTGGGTCCAGAGCCTACCTGGAATCATTGGACGCAAGGCGGGAATACACCCTGGAGGGGGCGCCAGTCCTTCACAGGGCAACACACACTCACACATTCACTCACACACTCACACCTACGGACACTTTTGAGTCACCAATCCACCTACCAACGTGTGTTTTTGGACTGTGGGAGGAAACCGGAGCACCCAGAGGAGACCCACGCGGACACGGGGAGAACACACCAATTGTCACACAGACAGTCACCCAGAGCAGGAATCGAACCCACAACCTCCAGGCCCCTGGAGCTGTGTGATTGCGACACCACCTGCCGCGCCACCGTGCCGCCCCTATTCTAGTACATATAACACATAATATAAACATAGCTATTATCTTCTTCACATAATAGCACAGTCTAAGCTGATGGAAGTGGCAATTTGCCTAATCTGAGAGCATCCTTGAAGCGCTGACAGCTAAGAATGGAGAAATATGAACCCTGAAACTCAATTCTAGCTAATATTTTCATACATATAAACGGAGCTGCTCTCATACTGACTGCTCCAAGCTCCATTTAATTCCTCAAATCAGACACATCCTCTCTTGCTTATCTCTAATGCTCATCACAAGTTTAACCTCATCTTTATTAATGGGTCAAGCACTAAAACTACTGGAACTGTAATGGTGGGCATAATGTAGTAGACAAAGCTACTACAAAAGCTCCAGCATTTATTATCCAGCATGGTTAGGAAATGCCCAATAAAAATGCATAAAAATAGCCATTATCGATGTGGTATAAATTGTTTTCACAGCAAGGACAAATATGTCACACAGAGAGTCAGCTATTTAGCTTCACACTCACACAGTGTGTGTAATGTCTGTACTACTTTACTCTGTATCTGCCGTTTCTTGGCATTGGGCTTGCCTACATGTCATATGAGTGTATCTGAGGCTGTCTCAGTAACAGACGGTGATACGAGTTTGTTATGAAAGCGCTCCCTCACTGTAAGTAAGTAAGAGCTGCAGCTTGGGCTCTTAAAGGTCAGCAGAGGAGAGCAGCTAGCCAGCAAACAGCTGATGATGTGAAGGCTGCGCAGCATGGAACCCTCCTGTCATCAGTTTAGGGCCATTAAAGGGCCATTGCACTAAGATATATATACTAGGATCCTATGAATTTTTAACCAAATGTGAATCCCATAAACCATAAAGGCCTGTATGGGCCCATATTTTAATTCTTTGTGGTAAGGGAATTTGGTAAATTTTAGTTTCATAGCAGTTAGAGGTTAATACAATGTTCATGAAAATATACAAATATGCATGTTTTCATTTATTTTTGGTATAAAGAGTCCGTGTATTTGCAATGTTGTGGGTGAGGAAATTTGAAGAATGGTTGGGAGGTCAGTAATTGGTCAGAAAGTCCTGAATCCCACTGACCTGGGCTCTGGGAAACATGTCAAATGGGACTGTGAAGAGCACCTTAAGATTTTATGAAAGATGTTCTGAGAATACGATTACCTTCGAGTCCCGAGCTCTAGACCGGCTGCAGCCCATCTGTGGCCCCTCGCTGCTCGTGCGGAGACATGTGACAGACAGACCCTGTGCTTCTTACTCCAACTGAAACCATAGCAACCTCGTTTAATCGCCAGTATCGTTAGACCATTGCCCCATCATAACATCGTAACATTTCCTGCAGTTAGCACGTGGGACAAAGCTGGGATATGGGTAAAGCAGTTGGGTGCACTTGGTTTTGCTCAGAAAATTAGAAAACTTACTCATTACGATATAACAAAATGAAATTAAAGCCTTGAAAGGGTCTGGACAACAGCAATCACGCTGAACTGGCTCCAGCAGAGTATTATAGCGTGCTTGCTTCCCCCTACTGGTTAAATTTAGTTACTGCTGTTCACTTACAAATGGATCCATATATATATATATCCCCCTCTCTCTGTCCTATTACTGCACCTTATTCCAAAAGCACTTCAAGTAACCAAGTAAGGTGCTGTGGCACCTTCAAGAACTCCATCCATCCATCCATTATCTGTAACCGCTTATCCAATTTAGGGTCGCGGGGGGTCCAGAGCCTACCTGGAATCATCGGGCGCATGGCGGGAATACACCCTGGAGGGGACGCCAGTCCTTCACAGGGCCCTTCAAGAACTCTGTATTTAAAAACTGCAGTAAGCTGAACAGGCAGATATATTCATTCTTTATCTGTAAGCGCTTATCCAGTTCAGGGTCGCGGTGGGTGCAGAGCCTACCCGGAATCACTGGCCGCAAGGCAGGGACACACCCTGGAGGGGGCGCCAGTCCTTCACAGGGCAACGCACACACACATCTATGAACACTTTTGAGTCGCCAATCCACCTACCGACGTGTGCTTTTGGACCGTGGGAGGAAGCCCACACGGACACGAGGAAAACACGCCAAACTTCTCACAGACAGTCACCCGGAGCAGGACTTGAACCCACAACCTCCAGGTCCCTGTAGGTGTGTCCCACAGGAAGATATACGTCATTGTAATTCTGGCCATCAAAAAATGAATGAATTTACAGGTCAGATTCCATATATAGACTGCAATTTTAGGCTAGTGTTCTGTTGATCACAATGTTACAAATGTGGTTTCTTCGACCTAAAGTAAAGTAGTGGGTCTAGAGCCTACCTAGAATCATTGGGCGCAAGGCGGGAATACACCCAGGAGGGGGCGCCAGTCCTTCACAGGGCAACACCCACACACAAACACTCTTTGAGTCGCCAATCCACCTACCAATGTGTGTTTATGGACTGTGGGAGAAAACCCGAGCATCCGGAAGAAACCCACGCGGACACAGGGAGAACACAATAACTCCTCACAGACAGTCACCCGGTGCGGGAATCGAACCCACAACCTCCAGGTCCCTGGAGCTGTGTGACTGTGACACTATCTGCTGCACCACTGTGTTACCCTGGTGTTTAATTACAGGTTAATTTAAAGAAGAAAAATAAACGTTTTTTAGTAAGTTATGTCTATATAGTGAAGAACTGATCTAGATTTCCCAAGATTATATTCCTGAGTTTAATCAGTGACCGTTATCGTTTATTTTAAGGTTCAAGCTGAAATTGAAGGAGAAATAGGTTTTGTGTGCAACGTTTCCACTCGACCACTAGAGGGGAGTCTACATTCAGGATTGTATTATGGAAACTTGTGTCTTCTCCTGCTCACCTGGATGTCTGTTTTCACACCGACTGATCTCCATGGAGATTGACCTTAGAGACTGACCTCCCGCTGCCGCGCCATTTCCGGCCTTCTTCAGAATCCAATAAAGAAATGATTCATAAAACGCCACCTACATTTCCGATTTATTCATCATCAGAAAATAAAACCTTCGTCACTGCTATTCAGGGTGCAGCGTTAGATAATAGACATCAGACAATGTGTGCATTTTCCTTCATATCAACGTCAATTATCAGAGAGACATCAATTCACCACTTCATAATGTAGTCTAGTGTTCCTCAGTGTTCCTTCAGTTCATAGATGTTCCTTCAGTTCAGTGGAGGCTCGAATTCATTTCCTTTTTCATTTTCTTTTACAACTTTTCATATATTATATGCCCAGAAAGTTGTAGACAGTTTTTCCATTGGGTGAATTCAGTTATTAAGGTGAACAAACGTCTTGTATCACCTCCATAAAAATAGTATGAAATAATATGTTATGCTCTGGAGCAGTTGAACATGAACGTGACATCACTATTCTCTGTACCAAGGCTGAGTAATGGATCACCATTTAATACCATAATGTGGCAATTAAACGTCCACATGTTTTACTGCAGCAAGTAAAGAACACTCCCTAATAATCCTCTTGTTCTCAGAAGAAATGATGAGTAAATGTCCAGAAACATCTGGCCATATTATGTAGGCTTGGTTGTCATATCTTATCTCTCTGTACTTCTGTTGTATAGAGAAAGAGAAACAAAAGCTGTTTTAAGGCCATGGAGCTCTTTTGCAACTGATAGACCATATATGTTGTGCTTAATACATTGAGCAAGAGACCTTTAAAGTTAGCTAAGAATAGAGAGAGAGAGAGAGAGAGAGAGAGAGAGAGAGAGAGAGAGAGAAAGAGAGAGAGAGCAATAGATAAAGAGTACAGTAGACCAGATGAACTGGTGTGTATGCGTGTGTAAACACTTGGTCATTCTTCATAGACTCTCAGTTTGACTGTAAAATAAGGAAATATGACGTAATCTATTCACCGCTGAGGTCACTTTGGATGTTTTGTTTGTACAGTTTTGTTCAGTTGTATTGTGTACATTGATATTTCTATAACTGCCCAGTTCTTATGGTCCACATATGGACAGTTATGTGATTTTGAAATCCTCATTTAAGAATGTATTATGACTGTTTTTGTTAAATAATCGTACACAGTTGTGACAAATGGACCACTGGGGAAAAAAATACAAGATTTATTTATTTTTTTTAACACAGAGCCTCTAAAACTGATAGAAAAGGTTTTCAAGGTTATAGCTACAGAACTGAAAGAATAAGGTCTGGAAGATCATGCAAGCCGTTGCTTTACAAGGAATGTGCTTTATATTATCTTTTAACTGCTGCCGATTTGACATTGAAGTGAAGCTGTTTACAGTAAACTTTGCTGTAAAGGAATGGAAAGGCTGGTGTGTGTATATGTTACACACACCCATCATGGCTTCATAAACATTGCATATTTCTGTTCTTTCTGAGAAGCCTTAGCAATTGTTGACTGTTTTGAGAGCTGCTTTGGCTTTAACTATTTTTTACCCAAGTGACCTGGTTAATGATTGAGGAAACTTTTCAGAATGGTTTAAAAAATGACAGTGTGTTCTTTGTTAAACTGCAATGAATTAACATATTAAGAACTAACCAAGTTAATTTTACTACACATTTGGACAAAAAGCCAAACACAACACCTTATATTCCATTGTTGTGATGTGAAAACACAGACTGTTCAGGTGTGTTAACCACATTTTAGACAAAATACAACTGGATTATATTCATTAAGAGGAAAACATTTTTTAATTTACAATATTTCAGAATTATTAGAAGGGGCGGCACAGCAGGTAGTGTCGCAGTCATACAGCTCCAGGGTTCGATTCCCGCTCTGGGGGACTGTCTGTGAGGAGTGTGGTGTGTTCTCCCTGTGTCTGTGTGGGATTCCTCTGGGTGACTGTCTGTGTGGAGTTTGGTGTGTTCTCCCTGTGTCTGCGTGGGTGTCCTCCAGGTGACTGTCTGTGAGAGTGTGGTGTGTTGTCCCTGTGTCCGAGTGGGTTTCCTCTGGGTGCTCCGGTTTCCTCCCACAGTCCAAAAACACACGATGGTAGGTGGATTGGCAACTCAAAAAGAGGTAGGTGTGAGTGTGTGAGTGAATGTGTGAGTGTGTGTTGCCCGGAGAAGGACTGGCGCCCCCTCCAGGGTGTATACCCACCTTGCGCCCAATGATTCCAGGTAGGCTCTGGACCCACTGTGACGCTAAACTGGATAAGTGCTTACAGATAATGGATGGATGGAGAATTATTAGAATGCTTAGATGTTTCCACCCTGCTGGGATTTCTGGGATTATTTTCAGCAACAAAAATGGATATCACACATTCTTTGAAAGCTATCATAACAAAACAAAACAAAACAAAAAAAAATCCAGAAACATATCCAAAAATGTCAAAGCTACAAAGAAAAAGACACATACTACAACTTTAAAGAAGTGACGTAATCTTCAGTTTAGCAATAAGACATGCCATGTAGACTAATTTTCACCCCAGGCACATGGCTGCCAGCCTTCCCGCCCCTTTTATGCCTGTACATGGCGTTGGAGTGATTGGCATCCTCTTGCCCCGTGTGCCAGCATCAATGAACTATTGTGGTCATTGGCACCTCTGTCTCCTGCTCGCCTATTCACAGGGTCACATGATGCCACCCACTCAGACCTGGCACAATGGGCGTCTGTCATGAGCAGCTCATTGGCATGCATTGGCCCACGCGGACACATCTCTACCAAGTGTGCCCTGTTTTCTCCTGCTGAGTGGGTTACAATGCACTTCCTGAGACGGTTAAACCCGAGCACTTCATCATTCCCAGTGGGTTTCTAATCAGATTTCGGTTTTCTTTTGCTGTCATAGCTTGTGGATTGCGCTCTTGGAGAGCAAGGATCCAGCATAGCAAAAGCCCTAGTGTTTAATTAAGAGTGGTCACAGTGTTCATGTGTGTCCAACTGGAAGAAAACCAGCATGGTAGGTATTATTACAACACTCTAGGAGCTAATTAAACTCAATCAGTTTCCCAGACAGGGATTGCGCCTAATCTCGGATTGTATTTATATATTCAGTGGAAAGTCTCCATTTAAAATGCTATGTGGTACACTGCTGTTTAGGAAACTAGTTCTAGTTTCTCTTTCCAGTCTATAGCTGTTAATGTAACGCTGTAAGTGCTAAAACACTTTCCTGGACATTTATTAGACGGGAATTTCTGCTCTCAAACATGAACAAGGGGGTTCAAAGTGTTCTGATGTGAAATGTTGCATTGTAGAGTAGCTTCAAGACTCTCCAGGAATTTCTTTACAGGCGTTAAATAATACGCACCCTTACATAACCTTCATTGATAAGCATTGTCAATAGAATGAGATGCTCTTGACCCTGAGGTCACCATGATCAATTCCAAGAGTCGACAGCACTGGGCTATGAAGCAGTGGAGCACTCACAGCAGAGTAGAACCAAAGTGGGTAAACTTGATGAGCAAACGTGCCTACAAACTTTACCCATACACTCTTTCAGAGTTTAAAACAGCTGGGGTACTTCATTCTGAAGGTGGAGTTGACCTACAGTGTGTTGGCGCCCAGAGAGAAGCTGCAAACAACAACACACACGTGTGGGTTTGTTTTCATGCATTGTTGGGCCATTACATATACTTCCATTCATTTTCTGAAGGCTTACACTTACTATATTCATAAACACTATTATACTAACACTAATCTGGGCCAAACCCTAACCTTAAACCATGTCTTTATCTAAAATTTGAACGATTTTCCTCGTGTGTGTGTGTGTGTGTGGGGGGGGGGGGGGCACAATAATTCCCAGCACTTTGTGTAAACAGGTTTTCGTCCCCACAGGGTGATATATTCCTGGTACAAACACACACACGCACTCCAACCCTATTGAGACCCCCTTCTAGAGGAGGGAGGGGGTGAGGGAGGGACATATTCGTGAGCTACGTGCTCCCTCCCTTCATCCAACAGCAACACACACTGCTCTCGTAGGATGAAGCTTTGGGGCTGAGCTCCACACACTCTCACTCTGTGTCTATCTCTATCTATTTCTCTCTCCTCAGACTGAAGCCAAACTGAACGGTGTAGCTTTGTGAAGTTACGATGCTTTTGCTCGGTGAATGGTTATAAACAGTATCGCTGGTTACAGGAGAGCTCCGTTAACGTAGAGAGAATCATCTTTCTGCTTTTAAACAGCTACGATTACGTTATCTATAAAGGGAAAAGAAAGGAAGAAGAGGGGAACCAAAACGACAACACGCTTGGTAAGTCTTCTTTTCCTTTTCTGGACGCTTCTAGAACAATTCAAATAGGCAGGCAACGTTGTTATTACATTATGATAAACGTAAAAAGTTTGTGTTAAAACGGTTAATTCAACGTTAGCAATAACGTTAGGTGCTGGAAGATTATTGGACTACATACTACACACTGCAGCAATTTTAACATTACATTAATTATCATTAGTACAGTTTGTATGAATAAACTAGTGTGGTAGTAACGTTAGGCGGTTAGTTCCGTTGGGATGACGAAAACATTTAACTACACCTCTACATGAACTGCCGTTAAACCCTACATTTATCTTACAATAGAGTTATCATAACTGTATAGCGGGGCTTTTGTTGTATTCCATTAAAGCTGTGGTTAACTGAATTACCGTTTACGGTAGGTATTGTCTGCGTCTCAAACCACATACAACTACACTCTCCAGTACACACTACACCAGTAAACGCACCGCTGACCGCTGAGTAAAGTGTAGACCCCGTGTGTGTGATTTGAGACGCGACCGTTCTATGGCTGACTAGCCGTCACTGCTAACTGCAACGTTAACGTACGTCCAGAAAAAGCAATTTCCACCGCGCCCACTTATTAACACTGAAGATAAACTACAGATAAGGATAAAAATGAATCACTAGGATAAAATAGTTATTTTCTAACTGCAGATACGGGGATATGAGGGTTTAAAATCGTCGTGCAGTGATGCTGACATCGCCAGAGAAGCACTGCCACTGTATGTTGTGAGGACTGTTAACGGTAACGTTATTTAACGCTCAATTTAATGTATTTTATTAAACGCGTCTGTTCAGGGCTGTACTTTAGCAACATATCCCCCCAGTCATAGTCTTCCCTTCTAGCGGTTGGAATTCATTCATGAAGCGAATGTAACCACCCCGCCCTCTTTCATTTTAACAGCCTTTTTTCCTCAGTTATGTATCCTAGCTATCTGGCTATGTGGGTATTCCACACTGAGCAACGACAGTCGTCGATTTAGCGCTGCACTGTTGACCATGTCAGCACAAATTTAACCCTTTATCCCCCTACGAGATAATATGATCTTTATACTGAATACTGTATTGACAATACTCTTATTAAGGCTTTTACTACAGCAGTATCCTCCATACGTTATACAGAAGTAGTTTACGTAATGGGCAATGGAGAAAGAGGCAGTGCACATAGTAGACAAGTACTCCAGACAGGCATCAATGAAGCAAGCACAGACCAGTGGAGGTGGCTGGCAGTATGAATTCAAATAGATGGCTGGAATCATGAGTGAAGTACTGCAAATTTCTAGCAACATACTTGTGGTAAAGTGTAATACCATGTACAGTTTATTAAGTAAGGTACAGCAAAATGTACAGTAGTATAAACAGCAAAAACCCATTATGTAGACAGTATACTAATCATGATGTTAACAGATCATAAACCAGGATTTTTACTTGATTCAACTCAGCTGCTAATTGCCAGGTCTAGCAAGTGGCTTAGACAGATGAACCAACATCACGTTTAATCACCCCAGACACACACCTTGTGCCTGTGTTAGAGTAATGACATGCTTGCACAGCATATTCACAGCATTATATCAACACTATTAGTGTTAAATTCACACAGAGAGTGTTTATGAGTGTTAAATTTTACACTCACAGTGTTAATTTAAAACTAATAATGTTGATTTAACACGGTTGAATTTGCTGCATATCTTGTATTCTCTACCACCTCTAAGTAGGGTGTTGTTAAGAGCTTTGTGCCATATCTTCCACTCCTTTGATGCTATGGTTTCAGTTCAGTGAAACACAGTTTGCCCCATCTCTGTGTCCCTTTGAAGCTCGCGCTGTGTCACCATCTGAACTCACTGAGCCACCATTCATCGGAGTCTATGCTCAATCTGTTTTCAGTCTATTCACATTTGATTATTGTTTCTCTCACACCAGAGTTTGGCAGAGAGCCTTAATTGTTTGCAGTCCCTGGCTGATATTCCAGCCTTAATCATGTGGGTGCTTTTTTCAGTCTCTTGAGTGAACAGCATGTACAGTTGTTCGCTCTCCTGTGTCTGAGAAGCTATTAGGAACTAATCAGACGCTTATTATTGCACTCACAGTGTTAAATGTCCAGGTTTCAGAGTGTCTGAAAGAGAAAAGAGCAGTGACGTGTGGGGAATGGAATCCTCAGTGAGCTGAGTTGAAAAGTCATGGACTCTAAACAATTTGCCCAAAAACCACATGATCTTTTAGTATCCTTACCCCCTCCATCTCATGCCCTGTGTATACCAACCCTATAGAACAGTGAGCAGATTCAAATGAGACATTAAGGGATGTTATAGCCAGAGTCAAAGTGCAAAGATAGCATAATACATGGTGATACATTCACAGCAGGTAATTCAAGTTATACACAACAGCATATGTCAAGTAAAACATGTCTGGTATAAAACATAAAAGCAGTTCTTTTGTTTTTTACATTGGAGTAAAGTTGGAGTTTGTAGATCTTTAATTTAGCCAGATATTTACACAATCCATTCACTCAAGTGGAGAACAAACTACTTTTAATATTAAAGAAGCAAAATAAAAGCATTGAAAAGGCAGCAAAAATAAACATCTGAACAGCATTCCACCAAGAGACATGTGGAGATAAGCTGTCATTGGCTGGACTGTGCAGGCTTCCCTGCCTCTTTATTAGATTATGTAATGTTTAGGCAGCCCAGATGCGAATCAGTCCTCATGCATTACGCCTCTCGCAGAGAGGATAAACTTGCCTTCGAGACATGGGAAGAAAACCGGGCCTCTGTCTCAGCAGTGGGAATAACTCATTGAAAAGCCCTGTACCATGTGCCAGCTCCAAAAAATAAAAAGGTCACTAACTACTAACTTTCCTTTAGGAAAGGAAACAAGCCATTGTTTTGGAACAGTGTTTTCTCCTTTGAGCTACATCTTTGTGTTTATGGTGTGAGGCTGTTGCACTTGTTGTTGTGCACGCACACAAACACACACCCGCAGAGGGAGGGCTTTGCCTATTGCGACCTTGTTCTTGGGTAATGCTTTGGAAAGACTTGGTTCCATCTGAGTCATAGTATAAGCGTCACATAGCTCTATACAGACATAGATTTCAGTACAGACATGTCAGTAGCATCACAGCAACAGAACCTTGTCTAAATTTCTATCTCATTAACCCTTTAAAATTGCATGTACCAATACAGAAATTCAGATCTGTAATCAATACAGATCAGTGTGCTCTGTTAGCATATTTCTTGATGGTGGACTTACCTCGACAAAACATTAGTACATGGAAAGCTAATTTTGACTTGTGTTACTTTGAATGGACCTTGTGGTCTCTTTTTTGTTTGATAGATTAGCGTGCTAACCAGCTTTTGGCCACCCTTCACCATCGTGTGTGACAAGGATACGTTTAGTTTTGGCAACATTGTTTCATTAAAGTCACATGAACTGGATCTGTATCTGCCTTGAAACATGAGCAGACTGACCAGGTTAAGAGAGGAGGTCAACTTTATTTGTTGCTTTGTGACCTCACGTTTACTGTATGGCATTTTATTTCATAAGGTTTTGCTTAACAATAACAATGTGGCTGGTTAAAGACATAAAACCATGTAGAGTTTTGAAACTATGCCGAGGCTAATTGGGAAATTTACAGGATGAATTCACATATTTAATATTGTGTTGTAGTAATCAAAGTAAGGCTCAGCTGTGTACAGTTTGGTGATATGTCCAATATAGAATAACCTGATACTGCAGTGATGCTATCTTATTGTAAGGCTGTCAAAGTGAGACTCTGTAAGTGCAAAGATAAATATTAACCAAAATGTTCTTGTGTCCTGACAAATAACTCATGTTGTAGAATGTGAGGCACCAGTGATTTCTCGTAATATTTAATGGTAGAAATTCAATTACTGGTAAGTATGATTGTAATTAACCTATAATTTGTCATGAAGCATTGCGCAGCCAGGTTTACAGAAGAGGATGCTGACAAAATTATTTTAAATTGCTTAGCAATGAGCTACTCTAGTAGGGCTCTGTAATTTGTGTAAAGTATATAATGGTGATTTTGTGACAAATGGAATTATCTTTTTGTAAAATAAACACAGGTACATTTATTGTGATGTTTGTAAAAAGAGCAGCTTCTTGAAAACGTGAAGCTTAAACACTGAATATAATTTGCCAGACTGACAAGCTATGTGTTATTTGGTAAGATCTCCACTGGAGATCTCCATTTAAATCATTAAGACATTGAAAATTTAGTCCGTTTTATGTTGGTTTTGGATTTATTGGGAATAACCTGTTGGAAACATCTTCATAGATGTTTATATAGGTGTATTCCAGTTCTTTCTGAAAGGCTTATCTAGATATAGCGTAGCCTTATGAGTGATTCCATACCCTAAGGTTTCATAAATATGGATTAATTATTCTACCTTAAATATGGATTATTATAAATAAATATTTATTATTATAATAATAGTCTGCTGCACATATTGCTAAGATTGAATCGGAAAATGCTGAAAACCAGGCCAGGAGAAGTGGAGCATCTGTAATGGTGATTTGTTTATTAGTGTAGGTGGTCCTTGAAGGGGTTAAGGGAATGCCATGCGTGGAATCTAGGTTGAGAGGAGAGACTGTGGAAGGGTGGGGATGGAGATGGGGGTGGGGGACTGGAGACAAGACAGCTGCGTGTGCCACTTATATGGCTTGTTTGTGTCATCTTGTGTTACCGTTAGAGCCTAAAGACAAACCTCTGGGAAGAGGTTACCGTTTGCAAAACCCAGGCCACCTCTAATCTCAACCTTGACAGAAACATAAAACTCTCCAAGATAAGTTAAAAAACACAGATTTTGCCAACAACGAAAAAACAATGAGCATGTTAGAAGGCACGGCAAAAAGAGGACGATAGGAGAACAGATTGCATATGCGTTTAGAACGGTGAGAATGTATAAAGTGTGCAGGGAGTGTAAATAAAAATGGAGCGTATTCTTGTCTGAGACGTTTAATAAAAACAACAAATATTATAAGCTGTGATTTACTGTTGCAACACCATTCAGGGGGCAGCCATGAGTAATGTTTGTTTATTTGAGCTCAACAGCTTTAAAGCCATGTGTCCTATTCACTTTAGCTACTTTGGGGATGGCATTTCAGTGTTTGCATGCACCGAGCAAATAAGAAAAATGGTTAATTCCAGTGTTGCAAATCATCAGGAAAGTGACAGGCTTAGGAAGGGTATTTAACCTAAACCTAAATACACACCCCTCACTCCTAGCTGGAGTAATTGCTCTTCAGATGAGGGCAAGCCGGGACATGTTCCTGTAGGGTGAGATGTTTTAGCACCTCAACAGCTTCATATCCTGATTTGTCAGCCTCTGCTTTAGAGTCCCTCCATCTGAATGTTCACACACTGCACCCTCCTGACCAGCTCAGCTCCTGCTAAAGTGGATTAAGTGGTTTCCATTGCCCTGGAATTAAAGCCACATTAATCCCACTGTCCGCACACTGAGCCGCTTCAATTTCTGAATTCTCTTTTACACATGATGGGACTAGTGATATTGTTGCAAGCTAATGTCACTAACACTGTGCTGGCCTGAGATTTAAAAGGCAATTCCACTGATTTTCCCATTTTTGTAAATTTTGATGTGAGATGGTCCAAAAAGGTATTGTGATGTACTGTCCAGAATATTATTGCATATTGCACATGGAAATTGAAGTCACAAATAACTGCATTCAAAATAAATAATATGAAAGTCTAAAAAAGACATCTAGTGATTTTGTTTGCGTTTACACAATGGGAAACATCTGGCTTTAATTGCATTAATGTTGAGTCTGTCACATCTGCAGAAGTGAAAGTGTCACTTCGAAGTGTGGTGAGACATTAGGCTGAAGTGGAGAGTTAGCTGAATTGACCTCACTGATATTAAAAGCATCGTCAGAGTGTATTGGTGCCAATTTTGACACAACGTGGTCTCTTGTTTTACTGCAATGAATTCCCTTGCATCTGCCTCATCTCAGAGTTATGCTGTGACCTACTTCTTCTTCAACTTGGCACAAGTATACTGAAAAACACCCCACATCTACAGATATTTCAGAACCTAGGGGGGGATTCTTATTTGTTTCTGCAGAGTATAGGCCCACATAGTGAATCATTTATATCACTGTGTTTAATTGCATTAGCAGACATTGAAAAAAATGTACAAAATGTGGGAATGCTTTTTGCATGTTTCTGAGCGCAGTAGAAGCCTTATGTTAGCAGGTGATTTCTCTGTACTAGAAATTCACGCTTTACAGATTAGGGATGGTCACTGCCAACTCTGCTACAGCTCTCCAGAATAATCCGAAATCAGCGTCTAAGATCTCCTATTGTATTCATGCCATGCCAACAGGCCCACGTGTGGTGCTGGGGTTTTCATAAATATTAGAATATATTGAGTATGTTCACTGTCAGTGTTGCAGAAGCCTCCTAGGACTCGAGGCTGTTCGGGGCAGTAGGACCCCTGTTTTGGTGTCAACCTTTTGGAATATTAGGTTTCACATGTGCAGGCAGCATGGTCTGGGCTGGGGCTGCCAGTGGAAATTTCCACTTCAGAATGAGGGAGCTGCCTTTGTTCTGCAACAGGGGCTCACAAAAAGTCCCTGGAAGTTGGCTTGGGCTGCTGTTGCAAAGTAGTGCAAACAGTCAGCTTTTCTAGCACAAAAGAGAGTGTGAGAGAGAGAGAGGCTGAGAGCGAGAACAAGCGAAATATAAATGAAACGTTTAAAGAATTTATCACTAGAATCCAAAACGACTTCTTTCTATCTAGCCTCAGTGGGGAAATGGAAACACACAACCTATCACTTCAGTAGTGGCCAGAAACTGCATCAAAATTGCAGATTTGTTATGACTTGCATGTTCCAAAACAGTGGAAAAGAATCCCACTTCCAGTAGCAAACTTAGACTTCCCTTTCAAATAAGTGTTTTTAGAACCTGGTATTTTTAGTGATTTTTTGGTACTTTTTTGGCTGTGACTGCCGGAAAAAAGGAAATGACAGCTAATCATTCACATAATTCATGAAATACCCCTCAGTTTCTGTCATCAGAATGCTAATGTGTTCTGTTAATCATGTTATTTATGGTACTTATCTGGGCAAATACCAAAGGAGTGGTGAATTGAATCAGTGTTTTGGCCTGGACATCACGTTCAAGGCTTATTGACTTGTAAACAAAGTCATAGGTTTACATTTCTTGGATGTAAGTGAAAGCGCTCTTAATTTGGCCATGCCAGTCATTATGTTCCACAGGCCTCCAGTGGAAGATTACTGGAATGGGTTATGACAGGTCTTCTTTCCGTCTGGCAGGGAGTTCTTGGCTTTGGATTTACTTCACGGGCAGAACAGACCTGTGCCTCGTGAAGGTTAAAAAAGCACTCCAGTGAATGTGAAACCTCTTATCAAATTTACTTTTATATTTCGTGCAAAGGCACCTAGGTTCAGGCACACAAAAATTACTGTACCACTTTTGAGCATATTAGATGAACTGATGTTAATGCCTTTATTGTAGTTCATGTTGTTATAACTGATAACAGAAGAAATTCATAGAAAGTCAAGATGTCCGTGTTGAGACCTCACACTCTCAGTGATCTGTGTGGTGGTCTGGGCGAGTGTATGTGAAATGGTGCTTGCTAGTCCAAGTGAAAGGGCATTTTAACGTAATCAGAGAAGGCTATTGGTTATGCAACAGACTAACAAAGATGTGTTAGTCTTACCAGAAGGTCAGTGAGAGTTACAGAATGAATATGCTATCATTATGCACAGCTGCCTGTTTTCTTTCTTATACTTCAGTTCATAGAGTATTGTTGTCTTTGAAATGAAAATCTGAATAAACCTGTGAAGCAGAGGCATAGCTGCTGTGTAAACTCTGGGCAAGTTGATTGGTGACCACTAGATGAGATGAGTTAGAACTTAATCCAGATAAATGCATTCAACATATTACTGGTGTTCTTTCTCAGCTGCTTGTTGAAAAATGTAAGACAAATGAAATGTGTAATTCATGAACTTTTGACAGATCACATCCCTAACTGCACCAGAGAAATCACATTCTTAACAGAGATGAAAAGAGTAAATGGTGGAGACAGCCCATTTTTGGTGACCTTAAAAGGTTATGATAACAACCATTTACGTCTTTATCTATGCTCTTCAAGTCTAAGTAGAAACAAAGCTTTCTGAATGTAGGACTTCTATTGTATGCTTAAGTACTTTGTCTGAAGTTTCCTCTATTCCTTTGATTGGTTTAGGAAAGGTGGGGGACAATTTTATTCAGAATACATGAAATAATAAAAGGATCACAAATAGGCACATCGTGATTACTTCCTCTTTAAGGTCTTCAGCAAGTATTGTGTAATTTTAAGTGGTTGGGGACCTTTTAGGATTATTTTAAATGGTAGTCTAAAGGGGCATACCTCTTTAGATTGAACAAAACTCCCTTGTTAGCTGATTTTTGCTAGGTGTAATTGTTATGGGTTCTGTGGCTGCCAGGCAAAGCAAAAGAGTCACTTATAAACATGTGTGTCCATACTCTGCTTGACTGAGTTTTAAATCAGGCTAATGCAAACGCTTTAGAAATTAGACCTGCTGGGGTGATGTGACTACATCCTACCATATCGCAATAGCACTTCCTTATGAGGCCTCGTCACTAGACCACAGCTTAGTCATGGCTGACCTTGGGTTCATTTGGATATGAAGTATATGACATTTTGATACAGATGACAATATTGAAACCTATCCAGTATTTTTCCTTTCTTTGAAAACTTTGAATTTTAAAATTTAGCTTTTTTAAATGTAGGCTCTAAAATGTGGACGTCCTGCTGAAACTACTCAAAGACATACCTAGATAGTAACATGACATAACAATTGAGAGCGCTTTCAAACGTATTCTATTGATATCTGCTTATACTGATACTCATTGATATTGTTATGCTGCATAAATGCAAAAGTAAAATGCCTTGTGAAATGTGAAACCATGTGTGAGACTTCACTTTCGTGAGTTCTGGGTGAGCGTGTTATCTTGTGATCTAGTGGAACTTTCCCAGTTCCCACAACTTCTTTCATTAAGTTTCCACATCGGCTTGGATTGTACCCCAAAAGTACCAAATATACCCCAAATAGAGAAGGATCTAAATCATCTTTCATTTCTTGGTGATACTACAGTGAGAATGATGTCCTAGTCAACAAATCAAAACAAAAGTACCTTGCCTTGACGTCATCAGAAGAATCTTGTTTGTGTCTTAGAATACTTTACACACCCTCTTTAGGATTTGGGAATCATGTGGCATCCGATTTTAGTTTACACACTCTCACAGAGGTCTGAGAGCCTAGGACTTGAGTTCTCCCATAGCTGTGGACCTTGCGGGTAATTTTAGTAAGTCTCCAGTCCTTAGCGATCCTTATGTAATACTCACATACGTGCTGAAATGCTTACTGCTTAAATTAAGGACAGCTATGTAGCATTGTGTGAGAGCACTGGAGACTATTCTGCCTGGTGCAAGTTTGAACTTTCTTCTACTGTGGCAGAAAAAAGTCCTATGTTTAATGCTTAAGGATTCAGTCTTGGCTAGTCTTAGTATATAATACACTCTCAGAACAAAAGGTACGGAAAGGTACACTAAAGGTACACCCAGTGTAAATGTACCTTTAAAGGTATAGCAGGTGTATGAGTCCAGTTCTCTTAAGGTACATTAGATTTTTTCTCCAGTTGTGAAGGAGTTGTGAATATTTGTAATCTTTCCTTTTAGAACTGTGCCAAATAAAATAACATAAGTCATGGAGATGAAATGGGGCGCATGAAATTATCACAATTTTAAAATCTACAATTATAATAGAATAAGGTACTGTTATGTTCCCTAACAAAAGTGCAGAAATGTAGGGTATCACCACAATGACAGCAAAGGTAACACCACAGTGATATTTTTTCTTAAAGGGTACTGAATGTTGTCAGTCTGGTGAGGCTAATGAGGCTTTTCCTCTGTCTGGGTACAGCATTGTACTTATCTACACCACATTGTCTTTGATATGTGGGATCTGCTATTTAGATAATGTGCACGCATTGGAATGTTGCATTGCAACACCATATGCCTGTTATGTAACAGCAGAGGAAAGAGTGAGAGAGAATGTTTGAGAGAATGCGAGATCTTAGGACAAGAGCAACACCACTCATTCTTAGTATAGTATTTTCTAGATCAGATCTAGATATGACATGTATGTGGACTCCACGGTATTTCTTGAAGGTTTGGTTACGGATGGCACCTTTTTCATTTATTGAACATTGTTTTTGTTTTTTTTGCTCATCACCAAGAGTTCTCATGGGCTTGCTTTCTCTCTTTCTCTCTCTTACACACACACTCATTCAGTGACTGTATTTTTTGAGATAATACAGGAAGAAAAAAATGACTGGTATATTTTTACTGTGTTTAAATCAGAAGCTTAAATGACAAGTGTTTGAGGCTCTGTGTTCAATCAGAAGCAATATAAATATGAATTGAACATCAGATTGTAAATCTAATTGCTTACATTGGCCTTACATTTTCTTGAATGGATGTTGCTTTTTTGTAATTCAGATAGACATCTTGAGGACAAGGCAAGAAAACATCTAAATAAAAGCTTCCTGTGTTGAATTGAAACTCAAGCTTGGGAGAGAGCAAGCAATCCACATAGAGAGACCCAAGCCACATCCTCGGGTCTAGAAATGCTCCCACTGTTTCCACCATTAGTTCAGGAGCTGGAAAAGCCTTAAATGTTAGAAAGAAAGAGAAGACAATGAGAGAAGGACAGCAAACTATTGCTGACAATCAAAGAGTGAAAAGACATTCATAGACTAATTTATTTCTCTTTGGACCTCAAGGCATTGGGTGCAGGTTCCAGCTCAAAGACAACTTGGTGGTCATGGTTATTTGCCACAGAGGGCTATGAGCTCACCATTGGTCTCTGGCTTACTGTATGCTAATAGTGACAGGAGGAAGAAAAGGGTTATCTGAGGATAGATAGGTTTGTCATTTCAGTTTGCATCAAGGTTATTTTAAGACTTATACCTGTTTAAAGATATCTGCAGCTACACCGTTGATTTGTACACCTGAAATGTTTAAGCTTGTGCAGTGTTGATGTACTTCACAGGGAAGGTTTAGTATATTTGTTGGTGTATATGGTTGTTACTGAATTGTCTCTGTCTTATACGCAGGGATAAATTATAAACAGAAAGTTAAAGAGATGCCAGAATTAGGCAGAAACATTAAGGCTTGAAAACTGATTCCTGTGGCCGACATCCAAACCAACATTGCCAAGTTGGATCAATCTGTTGATGATATAACAGTGAAAAGTTGCCAACAGGATCATAAAATCATAAATGGTAGCTTAATCACTGTTACACTGATGACATTCCTGCAGTTAATCTCGCTTCCAGTTGCCTTGTCATACTTTGAAGTGTTTATATAGTTGTGAGGCTGTCAGCTCTTACGGTCATGGCCTGTAATAGGTGGGTTTTAGGTGATGGAACATCCAAACATTGTAATAATACATGGTACATAACAGATAAAGGAACCCTAATTGTAGAAGATAAGGCATCCTGTAAAATGTCTTACATATTTTCCTAGTCAGACAGGTTTTTAAATATAGGCCCAATTCAAAACCACATTCCACCATACCAAATAATAGCTAGTATTTCAATCTGAGTATTCTGTCTATCTAAATAGATAGGTATTCTGTCTATCTAAATAGTGACTGTGGTCACATTCCTGCTAAGTTGTGTCTGTTACGTTTGCAAGCACAAAACCTTTGCTGCTGTCTATGTGAAGCACATGTTTTGATGCAGGCTACAGGGGCATTATTCTGTTTGCTAACTCATCTAAGTCAAACTACTGAAGGGATGTGTGATAGTGGATGTGTTTCAGAGAGGGGGGTCGTACAGTGGGTGGCAGGGTACACTAGGCACAGTGCCAGGGATAACTGGCATCGTAGCTGGACAGTGGGATGGAGACTGGACTCAAACCAGCCAACCAACGGCCACCTCTGTTTACCACCACATACCATCCGCCGGAGGTTTCACGCGTGAACTATTACAACTGTTATGACTGTGTGTAGGAGTGTGTGGGAGATCCGGCCCCATCCCTCTGTTGTTCCTATCACAGTTAGTTATTGATTTATGGATGAGTAAACACTGTTGTTTGTAAGCCATGCTCCAGTGAAGTTTTAACGTTGGAAGAGGGGAGCATGTGCCGGTGGTTAGACGTTTTTGAATCAAAGTGCTTGAGCTGCTCAAGTCTCTGGGCAATAGGGGAAAGTCCTCTTGAGGTAAGAAAATGTGAGAGAGCAAACAAAGCGACATTTATTTTTTCGAAAGCATATCCTCACAAAGCAAGTCCAAAATGAAATAGTAACAAACCTGCAAAGTTAATGTCATGTTTCCCACGAATACAAGCTTGTGTGCTTACTTAAATACTGTGTAAATACAGTGTAAATACTGCAAACACCTAGGACACAAACAGAATCATGAAAGTCATTTTGTGTAATTCTAGCAGGGTTCTAATTGGTGTACGACGTTTTTTTTGAGATCAGCTTGACACTACTTTTTATTGGCAAAACATCTAAAATATATCTGAAAAATAAATATGCTAGATGACAGGCCAAAATGAACAAGTACCAAAATACCCAAGATAGGTTTGATGGGTAGAACTGTTAAGAATTGCCACTGGACTCAATAGTCTACAGTTGTTTTGTTTGCCCTACCACCTGCCATGGGGAAAAAATAATACTAATAGAGATATTATTAAGACACATATTCTCAAGCGGGCAGGCCAAAGTGTAGGACCTTCCCAAACGTTGTTTCAAGTGTTGAAGCCAAGCAAAAGTAAATCATATCATATCATTGATAATTTTCATAGATAATCTCAAGTCATGAGAACAGGCCAAATTAAAGCAGAGCTAAATCACCAAAGATGTGCGTAGAGTACAGATATACTGGATATATAGTGAGTGAATAGTTGCAAATACTCCTAAAATCAGGACTGTTGTCTGTGTCTTAATATTATGTTTTGAACATTTTTAAATGTTCTGTTTGTAAGTTTGGAGAGTTGAACTCCCTTGTCAAGGGCAAACCATATCTGAGCCAGTTTTTGAAAATAATCTTCATGAGAGGTCAGAGCAAGTGAAGTGGTTTCAAATCTCCAGAGATCACTAGACACTGATTCCTCTGAGATGGCAGCTTATGGGCTTGCTGGGTAATAGCTCTTGCAGGACGGATGTTCTTCAGCTCACACTGCAGAATTTACTCACTTAACAGAAGCCTGGTGCTCCATCTAGGTCTCCTCACACACACCCGCAAGACAATAAGTGGCAGTCCGTTTGTTCATTACTGTAGCAGGGACCACTAATGGTTGTTATGGAGACAAGCCAGGGGTGTTATCAGAAAGCGAGCCGTGATGTAACCGCTTGCATTCGTAAGACATATGTGAAGCAATTGGTGTTCCGATTGCTAACAGGCTACAACTAGTTTAAACTGCTGAGAACTGCAGATAAATTCTGACTGACTGACTCAGATAGAATACTCGTTCTTACGCCCCTCTGGCTGACATTTATACTCGAGTGAGATGATGTTCATCTGATGTTGCATCTGATAAGATTCACTTAGTAAACTCAATTCTAGGGGTGGGCAATGAAATGATGATTATAGATATCATGGTTTATTACATTAAAATGGTGTACTGATTATGTAAATAAAAACAACTCCCTGCATGTTTCATCATGAAGAGAGATCATTTAGAAATATTGATAGAGAGAATGTAACATGTGAAGTGAAGACAGCAACACTATTAGTGTTAACACTGAGAGCGTTAAATTATTACACTAACAGTGTTCATTTAACACTAATAGTGTTGATTTAACACTGGTGAATTCGCTGTGTACTTTTAAAGGTTTAGTGAAATGATGTACCTCTGCTCTTATCTCCTCTAGGACATCCATGACCTCGGATTTCCAGCACTACAGTTTCAGAATGCCGAATATAGGGTTTCAGAACCTCCCCCTCAATATCTACATTGTCGTCTTTGGGACTGCCATCTTTGTGTTCATCCTCAGTCTTCTCTTCTGTTGCTATCTAATTCGGTAAGGCCACAGAGCCCTTCTACATTCTTCTGAAGCACCTATATTGAGTTGTATCAATGTAAGATGCCATACAATTGTGAAGCATGACCAATTTGGCTTGCATCTCTATTGCAGAGTGTCAGGAATATGGAGCCTTTTTGGCTAGCACTGCATTCCTTGGTTCATTTGCCACGTTTGCAGTTTTAACATCACCGGCACAAATTCTAATGAATACAAAGTGGCCAAGGGTTTGGGAACGCTGACACCACATTTTTTGTACTAGGCCATATTTTAGATGCAACACAGGAACAAGTCATACTTTATGACCTACTGGCTTTTGAGCTGTAGTTTGCATTGTGTAGTAAACAACTTATGAAAACAACTCATAAACTACTGAGTGATATGTACCGCAGTCTTTCCAGCTCAGTAAACAGTGGAAAGTTCAGCTCCTAACTTCATTGGTTTCCCTTGTAAAGCTAGAGTGGTTTCGACCATAAAAGCCAACAAAACACCAATATTCACAAATGACCCAGTTGACTTCATGTACCTGCCAGAAAACACTGACAGATTTTCTTGCCCTGAGCTGAGCTCACCTCACATGGGGCAATGCTGGAGTCCCTATAACACATTTCAATGTCCTGAAAATGAAGAATAATGGAAAAAAAGAGGGGAATAGGAGGTGCAGGGAAAAAGAAACCTGCATTAGAGGACAAAGTTCTGACAGATGGAGCTGCCTGGAAGGACTTCTCTTTCATCTGTACACTGGGCAGGGAGAGCAAGGCTCTTTTATCACGTTTACTTTGAAGGCTGCAGCGACTTTGAATGGTGCAGTCATACCCTAATCATTAGCCCACCGTTCAATACCGAAAGAGACATGAATGGCCAGCCGCCTTGATATTTCTGCAATGAACGTGTTTTTTTTTCTTTCTTTTTTTTCAGTTAAAAACAGGAATACATCCACTTTGAAAGCAAACATCCCTATGAGTGGTTCATTTTACAGGCTATTCATATAAATATCTTTTCTGTCACTCAATTTGGCAAAGGGATTATATCACTGTAATTCATGGCATGATACATTTCATTATATTTCAACACAGTGTCACATTTAAAAACTCTAATGTTAAATTTACAACCTTTGGTAAGAAATATTTTCAAATACATGTCAGTGGGTCAGTGTTCCTTAAGTACAGAGAAAATTCACACCGTGCTTAGAGAAATCTAATGCTAATAATAAACATATCAAAATAACTAAATGATCATCATGTTGCCTACCTCTAATCATATTGCTCAGCTCACTATGGTTTGTTGTTAGCCTATTACATCATGTCATAAGCAAATGAACTAAGGAGTGGCCAGCTTGTGGTACACTGGAAAACATAAAACAAAAGCCCATTTCAAATTGGTCTGGCTGCAGATGTTTGGTATTTGAATGAATTGTGAACCAGGATGTTTTTACATTTATTGATATTTGTCACAAAGAGTGAGACGGTCAAACAGCACAGTTTGGAGAAGCTAGTACACAGTCCTGACTTGATAATCTGAAACATGTCAAACAATACCCATCCATACACTTCTTTTTTTTTCTTGAATGTGGCCTATGGCTTTTTTTCTTCTCTATTCAGCACAATAAGATGGTACCATAGGCCATTAGTCATAAGGCCAACCAATCATATTTTTAGAAGTACAGCAGGACAACTGTAGCTTTAACTAGATGACAGTGAGAACCAGTGGCTAAATTCACCTAAACCAGTGGGGTAAGTTCCCATTTCATTCCTCTCATGTAAATTCTTTTCACTCTCACTGCACCCACATCACACAACTGCGATTTATTTAAAGTTAACTGCAACTGATTTGTTTCTTTAATGAAAAAGAGCTGGTCAGATTACCAAGTCACTTCTAAACGGGCATTACATTTACTCTGAAAAGCTTCTAAAGATGCAGTCTCCCTTTTGTCTATTTGACCAAATGCAAACTACAAATGCTGAACACTCCCTTCCCAACATGCTCCCCTTTACTAAGTCAGCTAACTAAGATTTACCCAGCTTCCTCTGCACCTGAAACCCCAGCGTTGAAATATTCATACCGCACCATACCAGCAGGGTGAGACGAACATGACGACAGTTGCAAATTTAGAAAGCACTGAAAATAGCAGCCTCCTACCCTGCCTCCATCAAGACATTTTTCTGTGCCATATCTCCCGTTCATCATGGTTGAAACAATGGAGGGAAGTGGCAGTTACGGTTTGGAGTAAACCTTGAGACTGGAGGGTCATCTCACAGCAAATGAGTGTCCTAAATGTTGTCTACACACTTGGCAAATTCTGTAGCATTTGGCTTAGACATAAAATTACAGCATCTTCACTCTAAATATGCAGTTACCTTATTATTAACATGCAGTTTCCTTATACTGATATTTTAATGCACGTCTCAAGTGACTGTCTTCACTTTGGTTGCTTTGCAAGCCCTTATTGGTCATTTACATTGGGTGGTGCTGCCTTGTTCTGGTTGTTTTAAGGTCACACATGGAGTCTCTCTTGACAATTTACCTGATCCCGATTTATTTCTTTAAATATAAGCCGCAGTTACATGCTTACAAATTGAGAATACAAAGTGCCTTATCCTTTATATAATGCCTAATACTTTGCTGAATCTCTATGAAATATGTTGAAAAAAATAAAAGTACCGTACACGGAACAAAGAAACATCCGTTCCTTACATAGTTATATAAGTTCATTTAAATTATGTAATAGAAATAGAATGTAGTACATCTAAGGATTATGCAGCCTTCACCTGTAGGATGAGGGAGTCGTGAGTTGAAGTGAACATGAGGCTGTGTTTAACCACACATAGACCGACTGACACAAGGCTGAATGTAGCAGCCCCTCACCAGATGAGACACACACGCGTGAAGTACTCCCAGACCCAGAGAGCACACACAATACACAAGGCGAGCAGACTGGTGTTTATCTTGCTGTTCCATCTGAAGAAGAGGAAATCTAAATTCACACTCATGTCTGACATTTTTACTGTTGTTTACACGTCAGGCTGAGCGCTCGACAGTTTCATAACACAACCCAAGGGTCAGTCAGGCAGCTTTCATAGCAGCTGTGTTAAAGCACTGAATATGCCATTGTCAGTTTGGGACAATGTTCATGTTATTTTCTAAATATTCAACGATATCTGATTGTGTTTTGCTTTGTATTATTTAGTCAGACATGCTTTCTGTGTATTGTTAAGCTATTTTTTTTATACAAATCTGACATATGTATTTAAAATGTGTTTTAAAATACATTAACGTTTCAAATCTACTTTGAAAGCACCACATCCTCCAACATTTCCTCTTAGATCTAGATTAACATTGCCCTATTCTCAACACTTCTGCAGTGGCTTTACACTAGAACAGAGGTTATCAAATGCGGATATTTGATCCAGGTTGCAGGCCTGAATTTTACAATGGCTTGTTGGTGAGCCATTGTAGAATCATGGCCTGGAATCTGGATCCAATGATCTCTGAAGCAGAGGTTGGAACATTGCTTTGAATAAATATTAATGCATTTAGCCACATCCTCCACACCACAGTCCAATACTAGCAGGTTTACAACCCTCTTGCTGACACTTGGTGTTTGGTGTTGTGACCTTGGACTCAAATGTGGCTACATCTGCTTTATACCAGCTGTGGGTTTTGTAGGAGTGTCCACAAACATTTGGGCATATATTATAGTACCAACACTACCACCAATAAAAGAACGAAAGAAACCCGCTACCAACTCTATACACCCCCCCCCACACCCCCCACCTTGTCCTCTCCTCACTTATCCACCAATGGGAGTTCTGCACCTTTACCTGCCAGTCTTTTTCAGAATGTCAGTGTCTATCCTAGACTGTGCTGCCTGTTTTACAGATCCCTCTCACTCTGCTCCGAGAGGTTAAGGTTACTTGTTATGGAGGTAAATCTTACAAATTTATTTTCATTTTATTTTTTCCCACTTTCAACTTTTTCTGTTTGTCTAATAGGCTGATGTAATTGATAATGTTGCTATCATGTCAGAGAGGATGACTGGGTTATACAATATTTATGTTTTGTATCTGATGATGATGATATTCTGGAATTAAGACATGTTTATTGGGTTTATTGTTTATTGTCATAGTCTCATTCTATTGTGTAAAACACCGGCCAAGAATAATAAAAATGTCTGGATGAATTCCCCTGGCATTAATTCCCTTCTAGTACTTTAGACATTAAACACGGCCACAGAACAATAAGGAGAATTTGCAAATCTTTCCTGATCTATTTTTTTTCTTGTTCCCTAACGACTGAGGCATTCCAGTTATTTTCCACACACACTTGCTCTATGACACAAACACTTAGGCACACGCAAACAAGCATTTTCATAAATGGCCAGTTAAGGGTTGGCTCAGACAGGCTTAGGCCTAAGAGTGGGTCTGCAGAAGCTAGCTCAGACTAGCTAAATCAAGTCCACAAGCCACACATACACATGTGAAGATAGTCTGAACCCTGGATAGGAAGTGTTGAATTTCTAGCGATGTAGTAATGACTACCTCAGCCTTTGGTTCAGTGCAGCCAACACTCCTGTTAGATCTGGCTGGAGCTGGCTCAGTCAAGATATTTTTCATTGCCATGAGAAAAAAGGTGATTATTAAGTTAGCCGTCCACTATGTTCATTGTATATAACTTTTAAGAACAAGCCTAAAGTGGCCAGTTTGGTTAGTTAGCCGTCTTGCTTCCTAGCTGTCAATACTTAATTGCTCCAAAGTGACAGCAGGCACAGCTTAACTCAGATAAACAAACTGTAAAAACTGCTGTTTACCATCAGCCAGATACTTTTGTTGTTTTCTTTTATTCAAATATCAAACCAGAAGGTGGAAATTCACATTGTTGTGATATAAAAAGGCTAAATGGTCAGCAATAAATACTGAAAAAACCTATAGATATTGTAATTATTGTGACTGTACTTGCTGTAACTAGCATGGGTTCAAGTTGGATATTAGTGTTAGGGCCTGAAGCCTTGTGGCCACACAAGATGCAACCCAACATGTATTTTGCAGCCTACCAGAGAAGGAGAGCTATTATTAAACCTGAGCTGATGGGCAGGTGTAATATTTATAGTATTAGCAACTTTGTAGTATTATGAAATTTCCATAATCAGTCTACAGTATGAATTGTGCCAGCACTGATCCAGATTAGGAGGCACTACATGAACACAAAATCTTTTATTTAGATTTCATCATTGCATCCTATTTCAGACTGAAGCTATTTTCCATGATTAACAATCAATGGGAGAAATACATATCTCTGGTCTGTAAATGAATTGAAGTGCAATTGACATTTATTGGGTGAAGTGTAATTGATGCATTTTATTTTTCCGTGGTTGATCAAGACTTTGGCATATTAACAGGCTTTTTGTTAACTCAATTAGTTATTGCCTGGATTTCTTGGCTTGATTGTGTCATTTTTACTTTTATCTTGCTGCATATACTTGACCTTTTTTTCCACACAGATTAAAAAAATAAGCTAGTTGTTTTTCTTAGTTCTGTGACTAAACCAGATGTCTTTCTCCTGAATTGTTTCAGGTTGCGACATCAGGCACACAAGGAGCTCTATGCATACAAACAGGTAGGAAAATCTATTTTAGGTTTTGCCATGTGCTTTTTTTAAATTAAGCATCAGGGCTTATTTTACCCTCCTCATGAGGTTGATGTCCCCTACCATGACTTAATTACATTTGCAGTTGTGTCAGCAGCCATATGTTTGCTGCGTGGTGGGGAAGGCATCCCTTAATCCCCAGCCACTGAGGTCAAAACCGAGTCCTTGTTATGTGGCTGCAGTGGCTGCAACACCTCTGCACTTGTATCATAGCATCATAGATAATATTTTTGCTGTCTTGGAATATTTAAAAAAAAGAATTGTCCTCTCTTTTCTAAAATGAGAGTAAGATGTAGTATATATACAGAGTTACAAAATGTACCTTTATATTCTCAGGCAATATAAACTATGTATAGAAACTATCCTAAATTTAATTGTTGTTATATTTTTATGAGTTTATCTGTATATTTGCACTTTAATGTGTGTGCACTGTTTTATGTTTGCACTAGCTTTGCACTAGCTGCACTTTAATGTTGTGTATTGTTTTATGTAGCACCTTGGTCCTGGAGGAACGCTATTTCGTTTCACTGTGTACTGTAAACTGCTGAAATGACAAACTTCTTGAACTTGAACTTGATCTATCTGTAAGACTACAGCAGTTCGGTTCTGTCCATTTATAAAGAGAACTTAAAGAGTTTGTCTTGACCCTTTTATTTTAAGAAGACATTCACGTTACATATTTAAATGCCTGTTGTGCAAGGTTTCCCCCTCTGTTACAGTTTTAAAATGTTTTCAAAAGCATTGAACAATGTTAAAGTTGGGTTGATTCATTTGATTAACCAAAAATACCATTATACCCTCATTAGGCACAACATTTTTTACAGTATACCTAGCTTTTGTTGCAGCCATTTGCAATTTTAATGATCATTCCAGCACAAAAGCAGTAGAACACTTGTTTAACATTAATTAGAGAAGCAAAGAAGGTTGCAGTGTTAATTATAATAATATCCCAGCAGCACTATGTCTACTGCCTAAATCCAAACCCAGCTGTAGACATTGCATTCTCTACAGAGATTGCAATCCTCTACAACATCGTATTATCTTCAGATCACTTTGCATTGTTGGTGATCCTGAGAGAAGCTTTCATTTTTCTTTTTTGAGAATATCGGCATAAACACTTCTATGGAAACAAGCATCAATGCTAGTGATAACAGCATTAACTTCCTGACTTCCTTATGTCACTTCAGCAGACACTTTATAAATGAATAATTCTAAAAACAGCAGTTGACAGATGGCAGATAATTCCAGCATACCTTCTGGTTCACGTATTTGTCTTATATCATTGCACGTATAGAGAATTCATTAAATGTAATATTCTTTAGCTGCATTCTACCAGAAATCCTCCACACAGAAACCTGACAGATGTTTTTACTAGTGCTGTCTTCAGGTCCTTTTGAATTCTGGTAGTGTAGAATACTGAAGCCCACAGTGTGTTCAGACAGCTCTAAAAAAAACTGAAAGACACTGAAAGGGAGTTTATTGCCAGCTTGTCAATGTGCCATTGTACCAAAGAAATACTTTGTATCCTAGCAAATGCTCAGTCATCCTCACTGCTCTCTTTTATCTCTCTTCCAGGTTATTCAGAAGGAAAAAGTCAAAGAGCTAAACTTGCATGAGGTAAGCAATTTCAGGTTTGCTCTTGGCAGTTTGGAAGATTGTGTTATTTTGTGGCATAAGTGCACCTCATTAAGTTTATTGCTGAAGTAAAAGTAGCAATAGTAGTAAGTAGTAAAGAATCAAAACCAGGCTGGTCTATATTCATCTAGTGTTTTATTTGAAATTAAAAGATGTGCTATGAATGTGTATCATTGCTGAACCTATGAACGTCTAGATTTATATTAGTTTCCTGAGATGTAAAACGTGACCCATCCTTCTTCAAATTATATCCATAATATAAAGTTCAAAATGCTAACACGGGTGTTGAAATACTATCTTAGAGCCATGTGATGAGATGGCTGTGCTGTAGAATACTGAGAACAACACATAGAGTGCCCAGTAAGAGGGTATTTACAGCTATAAATACACCCAAGCCTCACACCTCCATACTTTCAAATGAGAGCTCTTTCTCACACTGCAAAAAGGAGACACATGTAATCTCATGTTTAGGAGATTAATTTCACAGGAGGGTGATGTATGTGAGTAATCTTGACTGTGTGGTGCTGTACAGGAAGGTGATAGGTGCCTTTTGGTTTCGGTTCTGCCTTGGTAACAAAAACTGTAAGCTTCATATCCTTAAATAGAAAAGAACCACTGACACCACTGGCCAGATAATATTTTACTGGTGGGCTATTATCAGCATATCAGATGGTTTATGGTTTTGAAGTGTAATTCTTTTTGAGTATGGTCCACAGTCAAAATGACTAGGCATAAATGCTTCTGAAGACAGAAACTGATAGTGGCTAGCACAAACTGTGCATCAAAAAAACTGATATATTCTCTGAAGCAGGGGTTTCTAATTAAGTGGCAAGAAAGTAGACGGCACCATTTGACTCCAAACATATCCAGACCGTCTACAGAGTATCCGGATTGCCATAAGGGCTGGAATTTCCCATAATCCACAATGCTAAACAAAAAAAATCTCCCTTACTCTAGGACTTCAGGGACTGAAACGCTGTTTGTATAAACCGCAGGGTTTAGTCATGTACATATCCATAGTGGGAAAACATTAATTATCTAAAGCTCTTACAGAGAAAGCAACTTAGAAAAGCACGGTACCTTAAAGAGGAACTTCTAACAGTTTTTAGGCAGAATTGAGAAGAATAAAAAAGGGTAATTTCTAGAGAAATGAACTTGATACTAAGATAGTAACTTGGAATACTCCACTGTGCTGTTGGCAGGCAACAGTGGTTCATTTTTTACATTTTTTTTTAAATCTAAGCTGTTTGTTTTTTAAAAGTAATGTTAAGAAATGCTTACACGGTGGTGCATGAGATAAATCTAACACAGTGATTCTTATCATTACGAATAGAAGAAATCCAAATTGATAACGCTATGCAGAATTCATTCATTTTCTGCAGAAGACTTTGAATTTACCAAGAAGCAAATAATGGCTTGGTTTTGTAGAACGAGTGGAAGTTCCCTTTTTGCAGTGAAGTACATCAACGCACTGCTCTGTCACTCAGATCAAACTGTGTGAGAGTGCGAGGCACAGTGTGTGAGGGTGTTGAATAATTATTTAGAGATTTGGAGACGTGCATTTGTTGTTTTAAGCCATTCTGAATTGTACAGTGCAGGCACTTCAGGCAATTTAATAGCTGCCCCAAACATCCTTTATCTTCTCCTCCTGACATCAACAAACAGCAGTGTGACAGCTAGATATAAGAGAAAGCACCTCCTCAAATGCTGGCGATGTTTCTGAGAGATTGAAGTAGTTGATTGCAGTTTGCCAGTTTGAGAGATTTGGGGAAGTTTGCCCCTGTATTCAGCCTGCCAATCTGCTTTTATTTACACCTTTCTGGCTTTGTTGGGTGTCTTGCACAGACGTCAGAGCTTACGTGTGTTGGGTTTATTCCGTCAGCAAAATGGACATGCGACCCCCAGCCCAAGCACTTTTGAACAGATTTTAAGGACTGCTTTCACATCTCCCATCCCTGAAGCCAGCAGCAGGATTGCTTAATAAGCTTGAATAAACACATGGGCATTTCTGAGTCAAGTTACAATCAGCCTTTTGTATAGAGGTGGTATCAGGAAAATAGATATCTTAAAGACAGGTGTTTTAAACTGGGCAGACTAAGCCTAGTTTTATTTTAAAATTTCAGAAACACTCAATGTTGGGTGGTGTCACTAAACAGAATCTCTGAGTGAGCAAGATAACTTTAGCCCAGATTTGGGGATTGTTCATTTGGAATGACTCCTGGCTCTTTTCACACTGGACAAACAAGAAAAAACAACACATATGTTTATTCAGCTATTCATCCTAAAGCAGTTCCCCTCACCCATTCATTTCAGCCTGGGGCTCTTGTTTGAATGAGCCCAGTACATATACAATTCAGTCAGTCAGCACAGAGGTTACATATCAGCCTTAAAGGCACAGCAACACACAGCTCATTTAAGACTCAGGAACTGAGGTTAGAAAATGGCTTCATAAAAAAGAATCATGTCTGCTTTTAGTACATAAACCCACACATTTTCCCCTAGGGAATACTACTACAATAGAGTAAGATATGGATCCTCTCAATGCTCTATTTCTCTCTACTGATAAGTCCAGTTTGTAGAAAATTAGCAAAAAACGGTGCTTACATAAAGGGGTGTAGATTTGCATGAGCAACTATTTGGCGTCTTCGGTTTGGGCACACAAGCCAAGAGGACAGGCACAATGATTTCATTATTATATGCTGCAGCCGTGTGGCTCAACAGCTGAGAAATCTGAGAAACACTGTGTTGTTTCCCTGTTCAGGAACACTGCATGTGTTGTTTTGAGTTGCAACATTTTAGATGGACAGTCCCGTAATTTTGGAGGTGTTCCTAGGCTTGTGGTTTGGCTTCTGGAATGTCTGTAGTTTATCTTTAAGAGCCAAGTGAACAAAGAGTGGTCTAGCAGGACCTATAACGATAATACCACACCCCTCTGTGCCCCTGCACTTATATAAGAGGGGGAGAGAGTTACAGCAGAACCAGCGTCTAGTGAAGTCAGCTGTCTGAATATTAGGTAATATGTCTGAAATGTGATTACATAGACCTGAAGATATATGCCGTTTGTCAAGAATGCGTGTGTATATTTATATATATATATATACACTCCTATTCACAGGAAGTAGATGAATAAACTCTACACTCATAACATAATTTAATCACACCATAAAAAGTGCATATATAAAGTAAAGTTTATAACGATTGAGCCGTTTCATTTTCATTCTGTGAAGACCCTCTTAGGTAACATGGAAAATTATGACTCTTGGATAAAAGGTAACCATTGCACTGAAAGCTGAGTGAACCAGGAGGGGAGCAAAAAATAGAGATAGAAAGTGAAAGAGACAAAAATATACTGTCTGTTTCAGGGGTCCATTAAAGGTCTGGCTGCTGCTTCTGGCCTTGCAAGTGTCCAACCACAGTGAGATTCAGACAACAGAATGTGGCTCTACCGCAGTCTTTCAGTTGCACAGCAGTCTACTGTTGATCTTAGAGTGACGATATGTCTGAGCCTGGCATGATTCATGACAAATAAAAAATCCTAGCTATATTAGTGCATTAGACATATTAGAATTGCAGCCATTGATTATTGGGTATGGCATAATCACAGAATGATTTTAATTCAGTATGTACTTTCTGGAGTATGACAGTAATAATTGTGAGGTGATTTGTAATCCAGTGTTTGCTGTAGTTTTGACAGTGAGCAATGTGTGTGTTGGCAATCTGACAGTAATTAGTTTAATGTAATTGGCCGAATTACAGAGCTGAGCAATGCAGTGTGTTGTTATTGTTGCTAAACTTGTCTCACATAGTAATGCTAACATTAATATCCAGATTTTGAGGGAATTTAGGGGCAGCTTTATATATTAACCATATACCAATCAGACAGTCCCTTGCAGCAGAGCTATCACTGTTAAAAATACATACAATCTACATGGAATGCGATGACATTCTGGCACCCAAGAGGTCTGGTGGCTTCCTGTCACAAGCACGGTGGGTGTCAGCTCATAGTGCAGAGGCGTTTAACCCCTTGCCCTTACCACATAAAACATGTGCCCGCAGTCACACAGATGCCTGTTGTGTAACACTGGTTGGTCTCTTGCATTGTCAATTTTGCTTAGACTGACTCAGTCTGACATAACTATCCCCACCAACACAGTCCTGCACTTACATTGAAAACAAACAGCCTCTAATGAAAACCAAAGGCACTGACACCAAGTTCCACCAACAGAACGTGTGATAACACACGCATAAGAATGATATGGAAAACAATATATTCTGATAATGAGCTGTCAGTGCCAACCCCTTTTGTTTTGGATCCCCTATGCTGTGGCTGCTTAGTCTCATCTCAATACAGTCTTTGTCATTGTCTATAAAGTAGCTGCATTAGGGCTACAAAACCAATGTGGAACCGCTTTTGCTCCTGTTCATGAAGTTACTCAGCCTTGGTTCCTTGGGGCAAATGCAGACCGGTTTGCTGGATACCATCAGGGTGATACAATTGTCTAAGCGTTGGCCCTATTGTCGGGAGATTGCAGTGAGTGAAGCATCATGAGCCTCATGCAGGTTTTATACAGTGATAGAAAACACGATAGCTCTTAGAAAGATTTAAGACACTCGTTAAGTTTCAGTTTGGCCGTTGTGGATGTGTAACTCCACTCATGGCAGTTTAAGTAGCCATCATGAAATACTCACAACCGTCTGCTTGTGAGGCACTTGGTTATAGGAGATTAATGGGTTAAAGTGCATGAAGCCAAAGTCTCTGAATTAACCCAAACCTACGAACATGTATTTACACTTGAAATTCTCATACTATTAGCTTATTAGCTTCATAGTAGTATTGAAGTCCCTCTCCCGTCATCAATTAAATACCAAAAACTCCTCTCTGTTCATCAAAAGGACATATTTCAAATTAATTTCCAAAAAAAAAACCCACTTCAGCTTCATTCAGTATGCACAAATCTATAAATATCCAATAAGCCCCTGCCCCTTTTTCTACCCAACCCTACATTACAAGTGTACTGAGAGGATTTGTTCCTTAGGTTTGTAACATAAGAAACCCTAACTGCCTGAATCCTTGTTTATCATTGGTTCACTGTCGTTTCTAAGTGGCAATCCTCAGCCAAAGTGTTGACTGCTTATTTTGCTCATGATTGGTGTATAATATAAATATTAAATTAGTTAACAGGGCAAAAAACCTATTTACACCAGAGAGTGTCTTTATATAACCAAAGATTCTGAGTAATAAGTTTTAGTAACTCCCAGGGCTGGTCTTTGGGTGTAGCATAGTGTACAGCAGGAATCAGTTTCAGTTTGGCTCATTTCGTTCTCTGCCTGGACATGTTCTTAAAGAACCTAGGAATGCTCTTCCTGTCTTCAATGTCTTAGCAGAAATGAATGATCTGCCATATTTTATATATATAAAGGTACTAGCTACCAGTTCTTTGATGCTGGTTTATGTTTGCCGTCTACTGTTGTTTCCATTTTTAACTGGTGAAGTATTAAAGTTACCCAAGAAAAAAGCTTAGCTACACATTATCCATTGTAATCTTTAAGCCTCTAGTCAAATATAAGCAAAATGGAGATAAACCATTTGTTGTTTCCTTAGTGAACTATGTCCTGTTTATGTAATAACTGGAAATAAAGATGAGAGTCCATCTAAAGCCCCTGCACCCATATTTTGTATACATAAAGCATCAGTCTCACCTTACTGCCTCTAATGGCAACTCAAGCCTGAATGCTCGGTGTAGTCCAGTGGATGGCTGTGTTGATGCTTGGGATACTGTGTATAAACAGGGTATTTTGTGTGCTCATTGACTGGAATATCTGCTCACATCTCTCGCTGTCCATCCACAGATCTGCGCCGTGTGCTTGGAGGAGTTTAAACAGAAGGATGAGCTGGGGATTTGCCCGTGCAAACACGCCTTTCACAGAAAGTGAGTACCACTTGTGTCATTTTGTTTGGAAAACTGAACACGCCTGTATCAGCCACAAAGTCTAGGGGTGTAGAAAAACAAATGCATTCATCTATAACCATCTATTATGCGTTGTATAGTAGGGCTTTGATGATGGCCATAATTGATATCACAATATATTTCTTAGTTTTTCTGTTGATAAAATATAATTCCAATATGAACAATAAAATAGACAGAAAATCTGCAGGAAAAACAAGAAACATGACATCACTGACAAATCTAAACCTCTAGGCTTTGTCAACATTAATATTTTTAAACTAACTTTAAAAACTAGTGCAATAAACTGATGGCAGTGCCCTGTAATGAACTTCAGTCAGTGACTGATGCTGTAAATAATGTAAATATTGAAAATGTGTTTAAAAATCAAATCATTGAATGAATGAATGAATGATACTGAAACACTTTGTCCAGCCTTAGTTGTATATAGGATTCAATATGCACTGCTTCCATAATTAGCAGTGTGACAGCTTCACAATTTGCATGAATATGTTCTGAACAAGTTGTCATAGAAATGGGTTGCATTTAAATGGGCCACACTTTGCCTTTTCTTGATATCTAATACAAAACAGCTCAAACTGAATACAAAAGTGTGTGTGTGTGTGTGTGTACATATGCTTGTGCAGGCATGCATGTGTGTGACAGAGGAGGTTACTAGAAATGTAGCTGACCTACATGAATGGAAGGTCTCTGCTGGCAGAGTGCCAGGCCTCAGCCTCTCTCCTGTTCCCCCTCTTGGTCTGTGTTTGTGGAAGTTGAGGCTGGTCCCTGGCCTAGATAACAGCAGTAGTGTGTGTCAAAAGGCAGCGACTTTTAGTCTCTCTACTGTGTGTAAACAGTGCCAGTGGAACATCTCTGTGAGGGACTGTAAGAGGATATGTATTTTAATGTATTTTAAAACTAAATATACGCCAGGAAATTATTTAACAGTGTTATTTTTAATATTTATTTATAGTAAGGCTATTTAATAATAGTTAAATGCTCCAACAATTCAAGCTCTGAAATGAGAGCGCGTCAGATTGCAGAATGATTGACAGTGGCAACCCCATGGGGGTGAAAATAAACTAGCATTAGTAATTATGTTGAGTGATAGCCGAGCTACTAAAGCCAGAAAACATCATCAACAAGACAAGAGTGATATAACACTATAACAGTAATAAGAACGCAGAGCCTGATACACAGCCTACTTCTGGGTTCTTTATACCCTTCCGTAAGAATTGCTGCATTCCATTTATCTCGTATGTCCGAGCTGGGAGTGACGTCACATCCGAGCTGAGCACATTCCAGTTAATCATTCAAAGCCCTAGAGGATGCAGCATAATTATGGGTAGTTACTGATATTGAATGAGGTATTGGTTTGGTCGCAGTGTAAATAGAATTCCCTCAGCTTACGATTTACTCTTTTTGTTTCCCTTCCTATGGGACCCAGAGGCCTAGAAAATCTGCAGTGAATAATTTAGCAGCATGGAGCCTGTGATGCCTCAATCCCTATGTCTGTGTTCTCCACTGCTCTGAAACCCCAGCTTTCTCTCTCTATCAGCTATCAGCTGATTCATGAAGTTTACTGACAGGAGAAAAGACTCCTAAGGCATGCCATAGGCTGTGTCCAGCTTTGTTTACATGAACAAAACCAGTGGTAAGAGAAGAGCTCTTTTAGCAGCTGTGAGGGACCTGGTATGTCTCTCATGGTCACAGCAGGAGTGAGTTCCACAGAACATGACGTCCAGTGCAGCTGTATCATTTCCTCTTTCCGTATCTCACCCACGGAGGATGCTGTCATTGTTTTGCATTGTTTTGTTGTGAGTAAATGATGCTCTGTTGCCAAACTTTTTTTCTCTTCTTTCAGTTTCATTACTTGCTGCTTCTCAGGGCTTATCGTTTTTCCAGCAAATCCTAAGGGTTATATTTCCTCCCTCTAAGGTTCAGTCTTAGAAACTGGTTGCACTTTCACTTCGGAAAATCTCCAAACATTCAGTGATGCTTAAGCTACTCTGGTTTTAAATAGTGTACTCTTTCTCTTTCTCTCTCTCTGTCTCTCTCTCTGTCTCTCTCTCTCTTTCTGTCTCATAGGTGCCTCATCAAGTGGCTGGAGGTGAGGAAGGTGTGTCCATTGTGTAATATGCCAGTTTTGCAGCTGGCTCAGCAGCAGGGGACATCTGAGATAGCAGCGCCCCCCACACAGCAGCCTCTACCTGGGGTGGAGAACCTGGTGTAGTGCTGAACTCCACCACCCTTCATCCTCCACCCTCATTTCTCTTTCACTCTACTGTACAGGTACTCACACCCACAATGCCGGGGTCATGCTGGAGAACAAACACGTGACCTGGACTCTGGATCCACAACGGATTTTCACTGCAATACCATGACTGCCGAATCCCAAGAAACTCTTGTTTTATCTTAATTTCATTTTGTTTTCATTTTTTTATTGAGGGGACGACGAAGAACCGTTTCAGACTGTTCCACACCAAAGCACTTTTTTTCTTTCTGGGGACACCAGCACAAGAGGCTACGGGAACCCCCCACCCCCCCAAACAAACTATAAAAACTATTGAAGCAAACAAAAATGTCAACAACAAGAAAAACAACGGCTTTTAACAAGAGTTTAATTTTTTTTTTTTTTTTACAAGCACTTTACATGGACTCGAACTGAATCACTTGTGAAGATAGTAGCAAGGTCATATTTTATATTATTTCAATTAATTGTGTTATTTCTATCCCTTTTTTTAGTAATGTATACAGAGCCACAATATCTGGGTTGGTCTTAGAGAGGACTCTTAAGTTTATACTGTATATTAAAAAAGGGAGGACAGCTTTTTCATTGTGGAAATATAAACAGACTGAATTAGGGGGCTCATTATTATATATGTAGTGCACTAATTAGGATTCTTGGGCACCTGTGTAGTGCGGTATATAGGGAATAGGGAGCCATGCCATGTTCAAAAACTGTCACATATTATGAATCAGTGTTGGTATTGATACAAATGGGTCATTTTTGCTGCTCTTGTGGGTTGTCTTAGAATGAGCAAGGAGAACCTTGACTGTTAGGAGATGTAGGCCTCAATATGTAATAGGTGGGCAGTACTGTTAAAATGCGTATACATTTTTTTATTATTAAAACGGACCCCTTAGTGTCACTGATGCAAAATACTAAATAGCACCCCTTGTGGAGCAATTTAAAATTGCTAAATGCGAGTGAATGCAATAGTACACCAGAAGGTGCTTTGCATTCTTCTATTTAAAAAGTGAAAACAGCAAACTACATTTTCAAATAAACTTAAATATATCTGGATTTAGCACAAGCATTACGTTCCCCAGATGTTATAAGCTAATAGAGAGATGTTGACTCTCTCTGTATATATATTTGCATCTTATTTTAACAGCATTGGGCATCACAGATGATCTTAAGGCCAACAACTTTTCATTTTTCAGTGGTGGAGCTGGTTATTGCCGGCGGAAAAGGGGGTCTTCTTGGAGGATCTTGTGGACAAACACTGCACTGAAATGACCTAAGGGTGCTGGCCAGTCTAATGTGAAATATGAGTTTGAATGAGGTCACTTTGCCCAGATGGAGTTTGCTTCCACGAGTTCCAGTAGGTGTTTATTGCATTGCTGCCACACGCACACACACTGTTCTGCACAGACAGTTTATATCCTTTAGCAGCACCACACTTTAAGCTGTACTCTGTAATGTTCAGAAAGAAATGGGCAGAAAGCAGTGTTGCTCTAATGCTGAACCATCGTGTGTGTGTTAAAATAGAGTATATATGTTAGGCACCCGCTGTGTATAACATTGCCACATGAATTGCATTGTCAGTCCATTTTATATGCTCTGAGATCACTTCCTGGCACATGGAGCAAAGAAGAGATCACCAGTCCCCCTCTCTCTTATTTATATAACCAGTCCCACCCTGCAATGCCTCCCTGTTCAAAAACAGATCAACCGCAGTCATTAATCAGCTTTAAATTAATTAAGTTACACTGTATTTGTAAACATTTATAGACACCACTTATAATTAGTGACTTCGGCCACTTTGAACACAAATGTTCCTACAAATAAAATGAAATGCTCTGAAGCAGCTGCACATGCTGTGGTCACCATGCCACGTTGCCAAGAGTGAGAGAGGGGTATTAACCTCCCGTAATTGGCCTGTGAAATAGTTGAGAACGGCTATCTCTGGAATAATGGAGCTCCATCCACATTTTGGGATGAGTTGGATTGGCACTTGTAATCCAGAACTGATTATCCATCATTAGTACCTGACCTCACTGATGCTGTCATGGCTGAATGGCATCAGCGGCATGTTCCAGCCTCCAGCACCCTTTGCATAGTCTTATTGTGCTTCGTTTCCATGGGATTTCATAATTATGCACTACACTGATTTGAATGTGTGTTTATTTGTCTTGGCTTGTAGTAAAGCATATCTCTCCAGAGAAGAGAGGAAGATTGGCTTAAAATTCCTTAACCCTGAGTCAGTCCTGCTCCCTCCCTTTCCCTTTCACAAACAACAGAATGGTTTAAGCTCATGCATACACACCCCTCAAACACCAAACCCTACCACAACCCAAGTTAGATCCAAAAGAGGCCTTGGAAGTTTGATTTATTGCTATTAATAACGTTCATTTCTTTTCAACAACCACTCGGCTCCCACACAAAATGCCTCTCCGCTAACTTTGTCCCAATATTTATACAAACCGGTCCCAGCATCACTGCAGTATTGCTCAGCATATCTGCTGTGGGATCCGGTACACAAACAAGCTAATGTCCCACACTGCAGTGCTCCACGGTGGCCCCCTTTCTGCACTGAGCCAGGTGCAGCGCCCCTGTCAGCAGCTTGTTCCACTGCTCATTGTACCTAGCTGAATAAAGCCCACTCTTTCTGAAGCTACATTCTAGCCATTTCCACCTGACCAGTGTGGACTCCCGTGCATTGTTTATGGAGACCCCCAGTAAGGCTTTGCAATTGGTATGAGGGTAAAAATGCTGCATAGGTCGTTTCAGAGCATGAGGTGAAAGTGTAAAGCGATTGGTCTTAGTGATAAATAAAAGGCTTGTCTGCTCCAAATGTACATTTTAAGACATCCAACTACAGTATGTGATAAATATTCCCCTCAGAATCAAGTTCAGACGGATTCAGAAGGAAATTGCTGTGAAAATGTGAATTCTAATGTGAACATAGCTGTGTCCAAGCCTCTGCTTCATTTAAACACCTTCTTGATATTAGCGTCACTACAACCTTGAACGTTGTCGCCACTCTCAGCAAATAGGCCGTGGAAGGCTGTAGATAACCTAGCTGAAGGACAAAAATAATAGAACACCCATGCAACAGTTTTAAGAGTGTTCCTCCAGTTGCCAAAAGCTCTGCACTCAGTTTACATAAAAAAACATAGCTATACTTATTATAGGATGAAATATATGTATATCTACACGTATTAGTCACCTTATGCGTGCTAACTGTAATTAGTCGGACAGGTACCGTATCTTGGAGGCGCCTAAACTGGACCTACTTTGTTTGAATTTAAACCTGAGACAGCCCTTGATTGTACCGGGGAGTCTTAGGATGCAGTAAAGTCACTGGGGGCAGTGCAAAAGTAAGGGATCGCTCTTTATTTACTTCCTGTACAAGTCAGTTCCCTTGCCTGCTTCTCACAAACACACTCAAAGATAACAGGGTTTGGGATCCGAATGGAAGGTGGTCTCTGACTTTTGCCTGAGACTGGCTTGAAAGGTGTGTGAAAGAGGCCAAGACGCCATTTCTGTAGGCCCAGTCCTTGCCCTAGGCTAGAGCTGCACAATATAAAACCACCACTCTACAATAATTTACAAAACGTACGAACCAAGTGACTGCTTAATCTGGTTAAAAATCAGCGTGTGTTATTTATTTATTTATTTTACATTTGTTGGCTCATGTGAATTTCGTGATTAGTCCCTCACCCACTAGAACTCCTCTGTAAGCTTTTGCATATTGCAGCTTGGAGCGATATGAGTGTCACAAAGGCTAATATCGTGATAATGATTTGAGTGATATATCGTGCAGCCCTAACCCAAGCTCACAAACCCAGGCCTTGTCTGTATCCTATCCACATCATCTGTTATTTTACTTGGCTGAGATTACGTTAACACATGGGTCCTCGTTCATAATTAACTGCCAATATTCAGATTGTAGACTTTGAGCCTTTATATTGTATAGTCTCCCCCCAGGTCCCCTGTTCCTTTCTCTTTCCTGTGCTTCCCACTATCCCCTGCTTCTCTGTGGTTCGTGGTGTACAGTGAGTGTGTTTTTCCAGTAATGTTCCTACCTCCCCCCCACCAGCGCCCCCTATGGTGTGCCCTCCATTCAACCATTAATCCTCACACTCACACACACACCCACCTGTGTCTACGTAGCACTGTTCTTCCCTTAAACCCCCACACAGCCCTCCCTTCCCCTCTGTGTTTAACACTGATAATGTTTGTGGAGCTCACAAACATGTTTGTAAAACTAAAAATTCTGCAGCAGAATATTTTTGGAAACATTTGCTGTACAGTATTTGTAAGCTCTATTTTTGTATATTTAATTGACTTTTTTTGGAGAAAATAAATAAAAAAACAGAAAATAAATATGATTTTTTTTTTCGTTTGTTGTTTTGCTAATTTTGTGTTTCATTCATTTTAAACGAAAAAATGTTGCATGTGATTTGACTTGAAACTGTAATTAAAATTACCGACTTTCGGAGGTAAATAAACATGAATCCCAGCCTTGTCTTTCTTCAGCTTCAGCTTCACAAACACAACAGAGGAGCCCCTCAACACTAGAGACGGAAACCTCGATGGAGTACTTTACTCCTGGGCAAAAGAGTGTACACAAACATGAAAGTAAAATCACTTGTAGTGGTTTTTGTTTCAGTTTGAAAACCCTGGTGAAGTTTCTGTCAGTAACATACCGCTCTGTCACTGTGTATACACACACCCCTGGATCTGAGAGGTCACTACAGAGAGCTGGACCTGGTGTCTTTATCAGAAGCCCCCTACAGGACCCTATCACTCACTCTGTAAACAAACATTTGTTGCATCATCTCTGTCAGTTTTTCAATTTCAGTTCAGCCAATCAGCCGCCTGGGAAAGGTAACAAGGCTTTGTGCCTGGATTTACACCACTGTGTAAAACCGATAGAGATCCGTTGACCGCTGAATAGAACTCTGAATACGTTGTGAACACTCTCGCATTAATGAAGGTAATTAGGGGCAATTACAGTGGCGTACGATTTTTGAGATATAACAATGCTGAAGAGTGTATGTGTAATGTAGCTTTGCTTCAAAACACCGTCGTGATAAAGGCTGAGTGCGCTGTGTTTGTGTCCTAAACCCACTCCCCACGGTGCTGTCCTCCTGAGTGTCTTCTACCGTGCTCTGCAGTGTGTAAATGTGATTCAGATGTCATCCAGTCTCTGAAGGAGGGCAAGTACGTGAGCTGAATGTGGTCAGAGAGCTCTCTCTGTCCACTCACATTAAACTCATGTCATCCTCTTCCTCTGGCAGATGGGCATTAGTCGTCTCGGAGCTACTTCTCACAGCTATCCTCCACCAAAGACTAATTAGGATTTTATCATCCATGCGACTATTTTAAAACTCTCCAAGGAAGTTTTAAAGGTCCTCCATGACGTTAACACCACGTACAGACACTGAGGAAGTTATTTAAGAAATATGAAAACACAGTTCTGATGTGGTGTACCATAAGATATATGTGTTAAAGACACGACAGGTGGTAAAAGACTGGAAAAGCTTTGTGGCCTCCCCACCTCTTGCTTGTTTCTTCACTCCTGTGTGAATGTGCAGGGTGCAGCGAGTGTGAGGCAGTGACCACTCCTTGTTATATAAGACCTGGACAGAGCTGGAGAAACCGGAGCAGAAGAAGATGAGAAATGGCTCCTGGTGTGACTTTTGGAGAGATGCAGTTAATGAAAGAAGTGTCAGCCCTAAATCCATTGTGTGAGTGTGTGTGAGTGTATACACTTCTCTCAGTGCGGGACACACACCCAATACAATGAGTTAGACTTCACAAAGCTGTGAGAAATCTGTGGACGTGAGGAACGAGCTCAGAGCTGTTCAGACAAGAGGAGGCGTGGATCTGCCCAAGTTTTATTAATAAAGCTACCCTCACAGGGCCTTGTGTAGAGTCACAGTGTGTCAACAGCCCCTATCTGACCTTATTATTTATTTATGTGTATCCCCTGAGGCCCTGTGGGACTTATGTAAGATTCATGTATACATCAGCATTTTACAGTCTCCATTCACATAAATATACGTGAATAAATTGTTCAATTAGAGATTGAAGCACCCGGAGGAAACCCCACGCTGACAAGGGGAGAACACGCCAAACTCCTCATGGACTGTGACCTGGGGCAGGGTTTGAACTCATAACCCCAGACCCCTGGAGCTGTGTGACAGCGTCACTCCCTGTTGCGCCACTGTGTCAACCAAACTGATTGTTTACCCTGCATGGTCAGTTCGCTAAAGAGAGGACTCCAGCTCCAAAATAAGGAAAGTTAGTGCAGCAAATGTTTCAAGACGGCAGCGATGTGTTGAAGCACAAACCCTGAGGTTCAGACCATTGCTGTGAGGAAATGTTAACAAATTAGACCTCAATGAATTTCAGTTGAATGCCTGACATGGAGCATAATATCCATCCATCCATGTAAAGCGTTTATCAAATTCAGGGTCACGGTGGGTCCAGAGCCTACCTGGAATTATTGGGCGCAAGGCGGGAATACACCCTGGAGGAGGCGCCAGTCCTTCACAGGGCAACACACACACACATATTCACTCACACCTACGGACACTTTTGAGTCGCCAATACACCTACCAATGTGTTTTTGGACTGTGGGAGGAAACCCACGCGGACACAGGGAGAACACACTAACTCCTCACAGACAGTCACCCGGAAGAAACCCACGCGGACACACGGAGAGAACACACTAACTCCTCACAGACAGTCACCCGGAAGAAACCCATGCGGACACACGGAGAGAACACACTAACTCCTCACAGACAGTCACCCGGAGGAAACCCACGCGGACACACGGAGAGAACACACTAACTCCTCACAGACAGTCACCCGGAGGAAACCCACGCGGACACACGGAGAGAACACACTAACTCCTCACAGACAGTCACCCGGAAGAAACCCACGCAGACACAGGGAGAAGACACTAACTCCTCACAGACAGTCACCCGGAAGAAACCCACGCGGACACAGGGAGAACACACTAACTCCTCACAGACAGTCACCCGGAAGAAACCCACGCGGACACACGGAGAGAACACACTAACTCCTCACAGACAGTCACCCGGAGGAAACCCACGCGGACACACGGAGAGAACACACTAACTCCTCACAGACAGTCACCCGGAGGAAACCCACGCGGACACAGGGAGAACACACTAACTCCTCACAGACAGTCACCCAGAGGAAACCCACGCGGACACACGGAGAGAACACACTAACTCCTCACAGACAGTCACCCGGAGGAAACCCACGCGGACACACGGAGAGAACACACTAACTCCTCACAGACAGTCACCCGGAGGAAACCCACGCGGACACAGGGAGAACACACTAACTCCTCACAGACAGTCACCCAGAGGAAACCCACGCGGACACACGGAGAGAACACACTAACTCCTCACAGACAGTCACCCGGAGGAAACCCACGCGGACACAGGGAGAACACACTAACTCCTCACAGTCACCTGGAGCAGGAATCGAACCCACAACCTCCAGGTCCCGGGAGCTGTGTGACTGTGACGCCACCTGCTGCATCACTGTGCCGCCTGGAGCATAATATCATTTTAGACAAATGTATGATATTAGATTAGATATTATATATTTAAACGCTAGGGGCAGAAACATAGAACTGCTAAAACATATTGTTTCGACAAGAATGTGGGCACATGTAGGCCTCAGAATGAAACATTAAAGACTACAGGTGACGGCTGACCTCTAGGTAGTAGCCTCAGATACAGATGCTCAGTTGTAGCCCATTCGAGCAGACGAAGTGTTGCAATTCCTAACCGATTTTCATCAGTAAATTTCATGTTACAATCACAGCACTTGTAATCAACTTACACTGAGTCACCACACAGCCTTTCCAGCATTCGCCAGCAGGATCCCACTCACATTACCATTCCCTTTCATACCAGAGTGTTATTAATACACCGTGGACTTATTCCAGCAACATGGAACATAATCTGCAGTGTGGAGTATTCTGCCCCAGCACTGACAATTAGTAAACCAGCTGTATACTGATAACCCTGAGGCACAAACACTGACTCAATGCCACTCTATATGGTCAGGCCTTTGTAAACATCTGCTCATCTTCTGTCCATCTTTTAACAGCTCCTACTCTTCTGGCTAGGCTCCATTCTGCCCTGAGAAACTTACATCTGTCAGATACTAGTGTTGGAAACGATGCAAAAGCCAAAGACCTTAGATGGCCCTCCATCACTCCAGAGGAGGGTTGTATCCTGTTGCACAGCGTACGACGTTTAGTTGTTGTTATTAGTGTTGGTTTTGTGGGTAGGGATGACGGTCCCCATGGTCCTTTTGGTTTGTCCTGTTTGGTCATTGCAGGGTGGGGGTGATGTTCAGCTTGGTTCTGAGAATTGTTCAATAAAACAGAATTCCCTTATCTCTGCCTCGCGTGTCCTTGACCACTGAACTCATAATATCACAGAGTTTAAGAGAAGATTGAACAAAAGCCTGTTAAATATCACATCAAATGTCACATCTAAACAACAGCTCAGTATTCTGTGTTCTCACTTTGCCTTTAAAACAACGCCCATACTTTTCAGCTTTCATGTTTAAAATGAATAAATACGTAAGTCCTTATCTCAAGGCAGCTGAGGTGTGTGTGGGTAGTGGCTTGTGCGAATGTTTGTGACTCATTCTTGACTTTGAGATCAGGAGGTCGAGGAGAGCCTGTTAGAGTGGACAAATTAAACCCTGACAGGACTAAAATTATCCTTAACAGACTTTAATGAAACGTTCTACAAAACCATTATGCCCTGCTGACAATACAAAACAAATTACTACTAATTAATGGCCACGTAGACTAGTGCTCGACTGTCTTTTGCTCAGCGGTGTAGCCCAGGCTCAAATGTAATAGGCCGAGTTAACTTCAGACAAGCCAGCTTTACTCAGTGGACTATGAGATCCCGATTAGCCACAGGTAAGTCTAAGTAATGAGCTTCCACAGATCAGGCTTGGGTTTGTTTACACTGGCCCTCGTGTGGCCCACTGACCCACTATCTTCGTCCATGCACACACAGACACACACATACACCAAAGCACCTGGCAGTGGCAGTTAAGTGATAAGTCTTATCAGATAACACACCTACTAAACACCCCCCACCCTCTTCCACTAACGACAAAGAAACCAACAAGATCAAATAACACAACATTTCTATGTTCGTTTACTGTCATTAAAATCAAACTCGAACTCCACTGATTTATCATTAATAAGAATTTAAAAGTCATTGTAAAGTGTTAAATAAAATGCAGGAGTGTGTGGTGAGCCAGTGTACAATGTCTATCACAGCGCCATCACTGAAAGAAATGACACAAAATGAACAAACGCCTGAGACAGGGCTTAGGATAGTTTTACAGCTGTATTCGTTTTTCCGCTAATTCCATTCACAGCGGATTGATACATGTGGAGTGCAATATGGCAAAGTAGTCCCATAAGGAAACTTTTCAATAGGAGTTATCACTGTTTTTTTTTCTTTCAAATACTTCTATTTAAAAACTCAAAAGACGTGTAGGTTCGCTGGTGCTGTTGGATAATTAATACAACTTTTATTACTGTGCTGAAGACATCTTGACCTCCGGTTCACTGCTGCAAATGAAATCTAATTCAGGTAAACGTCATCATTTAGGGACCAATCCATTCGCAGAAATCATGAAAAATCAACAGTGAATAAACTGTATGAAGAATTCCATTCTACTCTGTTCATGACTGGAAATGAAGGTTTACGTTTCGCACAAAAAGAATATTCCACCCCCCACCCACCATTCAGAGAATCATTGAATAATAAATGAAACGGACGTGGTGTAATGATTAGTAAAGCATTACTGCCCCCTTGTGGAAACACGTAGATGTGCAACAAAGGAAAAGAGTGACCGTTTGTATCTGAGGAGGAGTAAAACATGTCAGGACACAGAGAACTTCACCATTTAGTATGTGTTTCCATATCTGGAATGTAAGCTCAGTAACCGCCATTTTGTAATTTTGTTATGTTCATTTTAAAAATTGTATTTATTTATTTATTTATTTATTTATTTATTTATGTAATGAAAATCAACACTAGTTTATATAGCCCCCTCATCAGTCTAAAACACTTTATCGACGCACATTCACACTGAATTTATACGTTTCAGTACCTTTTGTTTGAGACACAATACTTTGAGAAACCTCTGTCCACCATTTTACAAACCAAACATAACATTTCACAAAGGATGTCATAATAAAGAGAACGTATCTCATAATTATAAGTGTCTCATAGTCAAGACTTAGTATCTCATTGTTATGACGATTTAAATATTAATTATAAAATTAATGAGAACATTTCTGATAATTTGTGACAGTTTATGTGAGTCCTTGTTGCGGAAACTGGCTTCCACATCGTGCACAGAGTATTACATATGGCTTGTTTACTGTGGTGGAAGCAGCACGGTGTAGATACCGGGAGCCGCCACATGGGGGCGCCAAAGGTACAGAGCTCATAATGATGATGAGGTGGAGGTGATTCTACACACCTGCAGGTTATTTCCTGATACGTTTTAAGTTTGCATGAAAGGCAGCGTATTATACAAGACATTTGGCTGAAATTCAGGGCATCTAAGCTACTGCTGCTTTTTCTTTCTTTTTTTATATGAAAATGAAACGAAAGCCTTTACTTGGTTCACATTTATCCTGCTTTGTTCTCAGATTAGATACGAAAAAAAGAGTACACACAAAAATAGCTAGCTTGGGGTGACCAGACGTCCTCTTTTACCCGGACATGTCCTCTTTTTTTAGGGCGGAATTTCACAAACGTCCGGGATTTTGTTTTTCTAGAGCTTACATAGAACTTCGAGAAGCTTCGTTCATAAACTAGTCCCGCCCTCTCCTACTCCGATTGGTTCGCTTGAGTGAGACGGGGACGTGGTGAAGTAGCCTAAAATCTTCTGATTGGACGGTCTGACTGTAGAGCTACCGTTATTGGTCGATAACCTTCTCTGTAAACATTTAATTGGTCAGTCTGCACGTCAGTAGTCGTACACCCCCCCCCAACCTCTTTTTCACCATCTCAGATCTGTTTACCCTAAACTAGCTTATCTTAGGCATGGCTGACAACAGAGTTCAAGCGCCGTATTTATAAAACTAGACCTATTGGCTCAATTAATGTGCTAAAGAAAGGAATGAATGTTTGTAAAATTGCTAATGACTCGATACTCTTCCAGCCTTGGGAGCAAGAATCACACGCCTCACCACAGATAATTAGGACAGATATCAAAGTAAAGTCAGAAAAGTGTGTACTATTTAATTAGAGCTGATTTCACAACCTAGAAAATAAAGTAAAATAAAAACCCAGGGCAGGAACTAAATGAACAAACACTGAACTGGATCACTTCAAGACTTGTTTCAAAGAAGAAAGCAGACAGACAAAAAATACATGTTTCATGAATGTTTTTAATTGTGTTTCATAGGCTATGCCCAGAAGAAAACTGCATGAAACTCGGAATGTAAACGTTTCGGGTCACACTCGTATTTTAGTTGTTGTTTCCACGCAATGCAAACGGTGATAGAGGCTTGTAGAGGAGAAAAATAGACGGAGCAAGCTAAAGCTAACTGTAGCACATGATGCAGTCAGCATCAGGAAAGTAGGCCAGGCAATGTCCGGAGGGTCCAGAACTCAGGAGATGAGCGGTGTTTTCTCTACATTTTCTTTTTCTTTTCTCAGAGAAAACTGCTTTTTTTTTGGAGGATGAGGGTGATCTGTACAGGGTCTATGAAATGACACGGCTTTGTTCTTGTGACAGTCTGTAGAAAATGAGCCACCGTGTAGTCTCTCTCTCGTTCTCTCTACAGTAGCCAACACTCTGAGGTAATGCATGTGTACAATACAGACGAGATGAGTCAAAAAAGTACAATCATTCACACGTAGGAGCATGTGCAAAAGAGGTATGGTCTGCTAAAAAATAAGTACATTATGAAAACTGAAAAACCTTGGCACAAAGCTGGTCAGAGGAAAACAAAGCGGTCGATCAGAGGCATCTTCGAAAGCGCAGTACAGATTCTTAAGTAGACGAACCATAAAAACAAATGGCATGGAAAGATCATAAAAGCCAACTCTCAGTCTAGATACTGACATGTATGTACAGTATAAATAGTCATGTAGCAGTCCAGGGATGTGCATTTCCAGTTTTTTTTTCTTTTTTCTCGCCCCCATTGTGTATATATGAGCAAGGTTTCTCTCTCACACACATTTTCATCATAAATATAATGTAGCATTTACTGTTCCACTTACACATCTCATTTGCATTGATCATAAATAAAAACTATATTCATATCAGCTCTGTATGAATTAAATCTTTTTGACATATTAATAATAGCTCTGATTGCTTGGCGTAATGGATACAGATCATTACAGAACAGCCACACGGGTAAGGTCACGACACCTGGCACTTTAATAGACAGCTAACACCACTATAAAACGTGTTGTTCTTAGTATGACCTTGCTTCACAACTTTAAAATTAAAAAATAAAATAAAAATTAATAAATAATAATAAAAAAAACACTGATATGCTTGCAGCAGTTAAGGAGTTCTGCCCACATTTACCACTGATTCTGTCCAAGCAAAATGTCACAGAAAGATTGAATAGAAGCCATCTCTGATATTTCTACCGCGCAGAAACAATGAGGAGACGTTCCACAGACTGCAACAGTAGGAGAACACCCTTCATTTGTTGAATTTCTAGTCTAAACGGCCAGTGAATATGATTCATTTCCACCATGTTTGTGTCCATCCTTCCACTGTGAGAAGATAAGGATGTGGAATGGTTAAGAAGCAACTGTGTTGATATATGGATGGATGAGTCTTTACTTTTGCATTAAAAAGTGCAATCAATATTTAAAAAAAACGGGAAAATGAAAGTTTGGGAAAGTCTCTGAACTCTTGGAACGGCCGAGTGACTAGAAATTAAAGAAAGGCAGGGCAGTCTCTGACCTATTCCAGGACACAGATTAAACCTAGTCCAACATTCAAAGGTTACACCGGTGGTAATTTACCAGTGACGTGAAGATTAAGCTTAATCTGGAACAAGGAAACGGGTCTCCAGCTGAAGATCAAGTCTTAGATTTATAATTGATTCATCAGTTTGATTTTTCAGTGTTTCTTACTGAATGTGCAGATGAATCTAAGACCTGAAACAGAGGCCCATTCTCTGAACTGAGGATTCCACCTTAAACAGAATCAGTCATTAAACAAAACCAAGGCAAACTGGTTAACAAACCCATTCTAGAGAACTTCCTGAAGTCCTCTTGTGTCACTAGTGGCGTTTCTGCAGACTGGAGTGTCATTAACATTGTGCAATCGTATACCATGGTTTAAAATGAGTACTACAATCATGAATTAGTAACAGTAGTTATTCAGCATTCAGGACCTAGATTACCAACGTATTGCACTCTTAAGCTCAGCTTGGTAAACTGGGCCCGTTTGTCCTGGTGGAGCGTGGGATAAGAACCTTGTGTCATGGTAAATCTAGTCCGTCCTACCACAGAAAACTGAGAGTGTGGGTGTGGGTTTTGTTTTTTTGGCACGAGAGAGAAATACAATGAAATGGAAAGACTGCATGGCTGTTTCTGAAGAGAGAATGGGTTTGTTACATAACTTTACAGAACTAGCAATCACTGAACTCGGAATGAGCTTGGATTAAAAAGTGCATCATATGCCAAATACTGCAAAAAGCTCAACATTAAACAAAGTGACATCGAAGAACACCTTAATACTAAACATTAGCATTTTCCCTTTTTTTTGTTGTTTTTTTTTTTTCAATATTATGGTGCAAAGATTGCTCAGTCTGAAAATGAAACATAGCAAGCAGTAAAGCTCTTAACATCTAATACTCTAGCAACTATATTCAAACAGTTATAAAGGCAACATGATGTATTATGCTTGAACACAAACATGCCATCATTATAGACATTTGTTATAGAAATAAATAGCTCAAATAAATTTATGCTCTCATTATTTTTTTTTTAAATAATTTCCATCTCTATAGGACTCTGATACACATTCAATATATAAAGCATCTATGATACACAACATACTGCAAATTCAGCACTACTCTTTGAAAGACGTGTTCCGTGTGGTTGAACTTGGGCACCACAGAAGAAACTTTGGAAAGTAAACGGAAAAAACGAAATCTATTTAGAGGACCTCGGTGGACCTTGATGATGCTGCAGACCTTTTTTTTTTAAATCTTCACTTCCACCTTAGAATATTAACACGATTCCTATGATCTGCATAAACAACATATATACAGCTTTTTAAAGTCTTCAGGAGACAGATTGTCGGGAACTCAAAATGTAAAGGAGTGGGTTTGCTGAAGGAGTGCAGTACGGTTCCGGTGTTGGAACCGTCGTATTTGGACCCCAGTCCCCATTAGAATGAAAGGAATGTTGAATGATCAACAACATCTCACAACAGTCTCTTCTACTTCTTCCACCGAGCAACAACGTCACCAGAACGGTTCTACACAGATCATTCGGCTCTCCGGGCGAACTGCGGAACGGGTACAGCGACTGTGCCTGGTCGCTCGAGAACGATACGGTCCGCTCAAGCCCTGTGAGGAGGTTTTAAGACAGGAAGTACAGCATTGCACCATGAGAGTGATCCCCCTGGACTAAAGCACTTGGAGTGGACAAGGTAGGAGCTCAAAGGCTGGCCCAAGGGGAACACCAATGCCTGATGGGTAACCGGTACAGTACCAAAGAGTGCAGAAAAGTGGCAGAAACAATTGCCTGCATCGTAATTATTGCATTTGCAAGTTTCTGAAGGAGCATCAGAGCTATGGCATACTGTAACATCTCGAGATGTTATTGAGTCTTGGCAAAAGTTTAGCTTTAGCAGACCTCATCAAACTCGACTCAATCACTCTCTTACAAACGTGACTCGAGAAACGTGAAGAAGTGTTATGGGGAAGTCCCTCAGAATCTTGCCTGCTCATGTAGATCCAGCCTTCTTCCATCACATACATGGAGTCATTCAGATTGAATTGGAATGAAAATGTCAGATGTAACCAACCAGCGGAAGCAGAGCATGAAAAATGGGACAGCATTTGAGGACATCCACTAGGACGGACACCATATTTTAAAGGTGTTCCACCACAGTGATGTCCCCTGGGGTTCAGTGCAGAAGCTGCAATGTTCATCTCTCCAGACCGGCTCAGTAGCTTTACTAGCACCCGACCTGAGCTGCATGGAAGAAGAAAACCATAAATTCACTGATGAATAAAAGGCTTTTTTCCGGATTAAACATGAGAACTAAGTTACTAACACTTGCTGTAATGGAATGAAAGCACCATACCAACCAAATCGTAATGTTATCGTTGTCATGGCAGCTGTAAATTAACTTAATAAAACAAACCCTTAATGTTCTTTAAGGACACAGATGGCACCACAGTTTCAAAATCAGATTTGTCCCAAAAAACCCTGTAAAGAACACATTTTCAAATAATATGGCACCACATAGACACATGCAACGTGGTTTAAACTGGGTGCACATGAGATAAATAACTCTGAAATACATGGTGTGATGTGAAAGGATATTACTGTAAAATGGACACTAGCTGCCAATTCTGCTGAGAGCAGAAGGCGTTCACTGGCGTCCTTTTTTTTCTACACCCTGGTGCTTCCTTTGTTTGGACACTGCTAGAGCAGTAGATTCTAATGAGAAACTGTTTCCTAACAGAAGGGACTTAGATACAATTTAAATAGCGAAGAGTGAAGCTGGTGTTGTTAATCTTTTGGAGTGTTCTCCAGAAATACGGACGTTACGATGCTAACTCAGGTGCTAATTCCAGTTCTTGTTTCTCTCTTGCTTAATATCAACAAACAGGCTGACCACTGCTCATACACACACTCTCAAACACACATTCTCAGTCTGTTCCCTCCCCTGTAACTGTATTCCAAACATGTGCTGCTTGAGTTCCATGGTTCGGGAGCTTTTGAAACCTTCCTTGTCCTTGGCTGGAAGAAGAGGCCACTCCAGGTTGCAGCTGTGTGCTATGAAGACCAAGATATGATCTCTGACATCGGGGAACACCGTTGTGTCCAGCAGAGTCAGAGAATATATCTTATTTATTGAAACGCCTAATCTTTTTTTGGCTCTTGTTGCTGGAAGAGGCCAAAGAGACTGATCACAATGTCCCTCTGTAGACTGTCCATCGAATCCAAACCATCAAAGCCAATGTTGCAGGTTTCAAGACTGTGTCTTCACCTCAATATACTGTACTATGGAGTTTCCTGTTCGTCAGTGACATGATAGCTGAGATTGAAGATGGATTTCAGCCTTTTTTCTTAGAGAAGAGGAATGACTTGTTCAGGTTGGAGGATTCCTTAACCCAGCGTAGGGTTCCATGGGGTTAGCACAACCCGTCAGCCTTCACATGGAGGATTTTGGAAAATCCTGGCCTCTTCTTCAATGCCTGAATGCAAAGGAGTGGGAAAATGTAGGAGTTACTCTTGTGTATGTCATTAAAAGAACAAGCAAAAAATATTTAAGGTACACTAGTGGAACAACTACCACATATCTATAATCATTGTCTATTTCATCAGCTCCACTGCCCATACAGGAGCACTTTGTAGTTCTACAATTACAGACTGTAGTCCTCATGTTTCCTTCTGCTCTTCAATGGCCAGGACCCCCATAGGAGCACCAGAGAGCAGGTATGTTTTGGTTAGTGGACTATTCTCAATCCAGCAGTGACACTGAGGCCTTTTAAACACTCCAAAATCCCTGCTGTGGCTGATCCACTCATACCAGCACAACAATTATGTTATATACTGGTGCCAATTCCAGAAGACATCTGTGGTCTTAAAGACAGCTGTAATATTCTTGCTCTGTAAACTTAGGTTAAGTTGCGTAAACGTCTCACAGAGGACAGAAAATGTCTCATTCATAATTTATTTAAAGGAAGAATACAGAGCAGTCTTAAATGACCTTTGCTTTATTCAATCATGTATAAACAATCATTAAGTGACTGCTATGGGAAGCATTAATCTAGTTTGGGTTTGATGATTCATTCATTATCTGTAACCGCTTATCCAGTTCAGGGTCACAGTGGGTCCAGAGCCTACCTGGAATCATTGGGCGCAAGGCAGGAATACACCCTGGAGGGGGTGCCAGTCCTTCACAGGGCAACACAGACACACACACAGTCACTAGGCCAATCCACCTACCAACGTGTGTTTTTGGACTGTGGGAGGAAACCAGAGCACCCGGAGGAAACCCACACGGACACAGGGAGAACACACCAACTCCTCACAGACAGTCACCCGGAGCGGGAATCGAACCCACAACCTCCAGGCCCCTGGAGCTGTGTGACTGAGACACTACCTGCTGCGCCACCATGCCGCCCTGGGTTTGATGATTCTGTTCTTCAAATAAGTAAAAAGCCCAAATTATAGTTATTAGCTGCGGGTCAGATGGCTTTTTTTTAATAACCAAAGCATCAAATCTGTATGACGGATGGCCTGGAACGTCAAAGGTCTCAAACTTTAGACACTTTAAAGTGAATCTAAACTGCAGCTATGGGGTGAAACCTTCCACCTTCATCACTTCCTGTGAAAGTCTTCTCTGTCTTTAGCCTCAACAGCGGCACCCTGGGCTTTCAAGCCTGGAGCCTGCAAACAAGATGAGTCATTTTCAGTCGACTCACAAACCGTGGACGTAGAAGCAGAAGGGCTCCCCTAATGTCTCTGATTCATCTCAGCCAGCCAGGCTCTGAGACAGGAAACCCCATGGCCTCTAGCTTCAGAACAGCTCTGTCGAGATAATTTTAGTGTGGCTGTAGGCGGCCACACAGACGAGTGATCACTCTGAGCTTCTTCACGCTTGCTGTTCTGACTCCAGGCCACAGATCCTCATCAACGATGCTTAGTTTTGGAATCTGTGCTCCACATGGTTGGAGGGCTTGTGGTAACTGAATGCTTCACAAGAGCAGAAACCCTTAGATGGCTAATGTTCGAACACGTATCCAGATGGTCTCTGACTTTTGCACAGTGCTGTAGAGCCCTGAACGGAGATTCATCCCTACCTGGAGTTTGTTCACCATCTCATCAAAGAGCTTTCTAGCCTCTGGGCTGTTTGGGTCTTCAAAATAATCTTCAATACCTATTTGCACAACGATGGACTTCAGATTACGGCACACGCCTACAATATGAGAGAGAGAGAGGGAGAAATACTCAACAATTACTTCATGCCAAAACATTCCCTTTTCATTTTAAATATTTAAATATTTATTATTTGCAGTATTTACTTGATAAGGAATTCTTTAGGAAAGAAAGAATGAACATTAATTGCAAATGGAGCCCTAGATTCATGTAGACTCACTGTTGAAGTGGAGTAGGGCTTTAGGAGTGACCGGAGTTGAGGTGAGGACCAGCATCTCCAGACCCTTCAGACCCTCGCGACAGACCTCTGCAGCCACTTCCTGATTAATTTCACTGACATGGTCCAGCTCCAGCACCTGCAGCCGCATACAGTTCCTCGCTAGAACACACACACACACACACACACACACACACACACACACGTTGTTATTACTGAACTTGCTATTGTCCACAGAAAACATGTCTAACACAAAACAACAATGTGAACACCAAGTTACAGCACTAAACCAGCCCACTGAATTTCCCATTAACAGTATTCTATTAACGTGATCTTAACGAAGCAATGTAATTTACAAACAAACCTTAGAAAGTAGTGTTTCTGCAAGTGATTATTAATTTTTCTTTTTTTTTCATTTAAAAAGATAATCAAATCGCTTTTTCGTCCCTGAATTAGCCACTTTATGCCCCATATAGCAGGTCTGCACCATGGAGGCAGCCATGTTTACAATGTCAAATGGCGTACAATCATTCATTATCTGTAAGCGCTTATCCAGTTCAGGGTCGCGGTGGGTCCAGAGACTAGCTGGAATCATTGGGCGCAAGGCAGGAATACACCCTGGAGGGGGCACCAGTCCTTCACAGAGCAACACAGACACACATTCACTCACACACTCACACCTATGGACACTTTTGAGTCACCAATCCACCTACCAACGTGTGTTTTTGGACTGTGGGAGGAAACCGGAGCACCCGGAGGAAACCCACGCAGACACAGGGAGAACACACCAACTCCTCACAGACAGTCACCCGGAGCGGGAATCAAACCCACAACCTCCAGGTCCCTGGAGCTGTGTGCTTGCGACCAAATTGTGTACATGTAAATTATTGTTAATAGCTGGTTCTAATCTCACATCTTTCTTTAATTTTTTTTTTAGCTTAATTATTTTATTCATTTAGTTTTTTTGAGTAAGTAAACACTTCAGAAAGAAAATGTAAGGAGCTGACACCTTAATTTATCTTCCTGACTCAAAGCAAAAAGGCTTGGTATTTTGAAAGAGGTTAAAACCATTACGTCAGAAAATAAATAAAAAATGAGCCATGATGTACCTCAGACTCAGGGGACTGTTCTTCATTCAAAACACTGAATCACAGTCAAGTCATTCTGCATAAACATGTTCCCAAAGTGAGTGCAAACATATGTCATTTGCTTTATATAGCTTTATATTTCCTGAACATCTGCATCTCCACATAATGTGAGAGCTGACAAGAAGTTCCTTCCACTTTAAATATTCTCAAACTGCTTCCCAGATACTGTTTTATCATTCAAACTTTGTCTGTAAGCGCTTATCCAGTTCAGGGTCGCCGTGGGTCCGGAGCCTACCCGGAATCACAGGGCGCAAGGCAGGAATACACCCTGGAGGGGGCGATAGTCCTTCACAGGGTAACACACACATTCACTCACACCTACGGACACTTTTGAGTAGCCAAACCAATGTGTGTTTTTGGACCCAGAGGAAACCCACACAGACATGGGGAGAACACCAAACTCCTCACAGACAGTCAACCTCCAGGTCCCTGGAGCTGTGTGACTGCGACACTACCTGCCGCCCCACCGTGTCACCCTGCTGTTTTATCAGTACAGTTCAATTTTATTCATGTTGTTATACATTATATATATATTAAACCTTTTTAAAAAATGAATAAATATTGATTACATTTCTACATAAAAAAACAAACTGCCTCATTTTCCTCTTTATAAAATACACTGAAACTGTCCTAAATATTTAATGCTCTGTGTAACTCACCTAAAGAAGCCAATCCTTGTATACCACATCCAGCCCCGCCCACTCCCAAAGCTCGAAGGTGTGGCCAACATCGACCAATTGTCTGCAGACACCTGTTACTGAATCTTGCTGGCTGTTGACTGTAATGAACGATAAGATGAGCTTTTAATAACCTCTCCACAATTCACAATGACCTCAAACTAGGTTTCAAGCAGCGTTTTATGTGATTTGAAGCTGTCTGCTGGAATAATGGAGACTTTGATGATCTGGATGGAATCCCATAATGGATTTACTTATCTTTAGTATTCAATTTAGATGTCCTCTAATAAGCTTCTAATATCAGTTTTATATGTGTTTTTTACAAGCCTCTTCACTTCAGGTGATAAAGAGATCCTGCCATGTTTAATAATGAGGGGGACAATTCTGTTATCCTCTGCTAGCAATATTAGCATTTATATCATAGGATCTAATGGAATCTAATGCAAGAGAATTAGTGCTTTAGCTTCCAGTGGATTTCTTTGCGTGTGTAACTAAATATGACAGTTATACATACATTAATTTTGAAGAAATTAAATCAGCATGTAACATATGAACACAAACAGGTCCCGTTGGTCTTATTTAAGCTTCAGCAATTGTGTTATTGCATTTGTGTTTCCTTATAGCTTAAAGAGACTACAAGCACAAGCCATGTATTTCTATATCTCTTTCCTTTATTTTCACAATGATTACAGAGTAAATGTTCTGATCACGCTGGCCCTTTGCTCTGCACCACATTATGACTATGGTTTGCCTAAATTATTCCACACTTCTGTCATTCTCCTTGTCTACAGCGAAACAGTGGGTGAATCTCAAATATCACAACATGTAAAACGTGTTGATATACATATACAGAAGGAGACCTGTATGTGTAAAATATCTCAAAATATTGCACAATGAAAGCCAAACTCTTATTTTAAATAAATCAGGCGAATCATCACTTACCAGGGATGTAAGGGAGCAACCTGTAGGGAAATGATATCTCTACAGCCAGCTCCTAATGCCCAGATGACTTCTTGGCCCACAGGGTCTGTGGCACTCCTGAAATATGCAAATACACACATTAACCAGCACTCTAAAACAGTTCATTTTTTATTCATTCATTGTCTACAACTGCTTATCCATCTCAGAAAATATAGTGTTTAATGATATTAGTTATTCATTTAGAAGAAATTACAAATAGAAACGCACAAATAGGTCCCTCTAGTTAACTGACCGGTATGTGACGGCCTGTAGGGCTCGGCAGTAGCAGCTGGCCAGCCACAACGAGCGGTCAGTCAGCAGGTTTGGACAGTGAGACACTTTGAGAATCAGCAGGTTTCCTCCTGTAGCTTTCAGTAAGGCCTCCAGACCCTCTTCTAGACACCCACTAACAAAAACAAACACACAGAAATGATAACCATCTTAGCTGAGCACAACTGAAACTCTCCATTGGGTCTTAATGTGACAGAATCTAATTTAGCCCCGAGTGGTACTCTCATCTTCAAGCAGAAATACTGGGTCAGCATGCTATAAATGCCCACAGAGGTTTAAGACAATCTTTTAGATACGAGATAATCTACTTGCAAAAAGAAGGAAAATGTCAAAGAAAAAAAAAGAAAAGGAAAACTCAATGTTTTCTGCCATTCCTTCCTTTGTCAGAGCAAATCCAAAGCCACGGAAAGCCCTTAGCAATAAAACAAGCTATTAATGTTCCCAGGACCCAGATCTCAACTGTATTTTGAGTTTGGGAATACGTAGATCATGAAAATGGAAGTTGAAATAAGAGCAAAAGATGGACACAGTAAATACTACAAAAATATTGTTTGAGATTTGAGAAAGTTTTAAAATCAAGAAGGAATGATACCGTGTGCTTTTCAGATACTCTTCCTTGGTCTCCTTCTTCCCTCTCTGCCTGGGTTTGAGGTTCTGCAGGATTAGAGAGTGTGTCTGTGTGCACCACTGAGAGAGTGTGCACAAAAACTGCAGAAGACAAAATGAAAAACAAAACAAAGGGAATAATCAAATGTTGCTCATTTTTATAGAGTGTGAGCCAATGTGATGAATGACAAAGCCGGGATTAGCGTGATTACGGAGCAAGCCTGAATGTATAATGATGCTTATTAGAGAGATATAACAGTCCACTACGTTTTTAGCAACTGTAGCCTTGCAGCTCCAGTACGAAATTAATGAAGTACACTTCAGGCAAGTCAGAAAGATATCATGCGATAAGATAATTACTTATTGCTCCATTAATGTTTTATTTAAAGCTATTCCAGTGTGATGTAATTCTTAAAAAGCAAGCGACACCTTGGAGGAAATACGAGCGTTCTCCAGAAGAACCCTGGTCCAGACGGCTGGGTGTCGAGCCACAAATTTCCAGTCCCTGCACACCTCTGCAGCTCTCAACAGGGTTTTGGTGTCCAGATAAGTGAAGATACAGAAGAGTGCAGCCCTCATCTTCAGCACCTCAGGACTGATCACCTCATTGGATTTAGAGGGGCTTTTTTCATGGCGGCAGGGTTTATAGCCTACCTCCGAACGACCTGAGAGTGGGGCAGGAGGGGGGGAGAGATGAGGGAGACAGCAGAAGGTGAAGGAGAGAGAAGAAGAAGAAGAGAGGGAAAGGAATCATTAGTAAAGCCTATCGGAAAGACTACCAAATTCAAGCACACCGGTGAGGCCCGCTCCGAGTGGCTGTCTGTGAGGAGTTCTCCCTGTGTCCACATGGGTTTCCTCCCACAGTCCAAAAACACACATTGGTATATGGATTGGCGGCTCTAAAGTGTCCATAGGTGTGAGTGTGAATGTGTGATCCTTCCTGGGAGAGTTCCCACATTATGCCCAGTGACTCCGGGTAGGCCCCGGACCCACCGTGACCATGAACTGGAGCGGTTGCAGACAATGAATGAATGATCGCTTCGGTTTCCTCCCATGGTTCAAAAACACACGTTGGTAAGTGGATTGGTAAGTGTCCATATGTGGGAATCTGTGAGTGAATGTGTCAGTGTGTGTCGCCCTGCAAAGGACCCCTCCAGGGTGTGCTCAAGCTAGTCGTGCTGGTTTAGCTGGTTGACTAGCTTAAATCTTAACCTACCTAGGGTATGTTTTCATTTAAATTTGATGGTTTAGCTGAACTAAAAGCATGATCAACCCTGTGCTACCCTGTGGAGTCTAAGCTTCCCTTGGACTACAGTGAACTCCAGTGGAAAACTAAAGAAACCAAACTATTCTTTCTTATTTTCATCTTTGGGATTCCATCCACGTCATGTTTCCACATAAAGATGCTATACAATAATCATCCACATGGTGATGCCAGAGTGCCGTAAACAGAGGCGCCATTACAGTCACTTCTCCTTCCTGGAGCTCAGCTAAACGTCACACTAAGGACGTGACCAGCAAACGTTTCTTAGAGCTCAGCGCCAGCTCTGGAGCCATCAGCAGCCTTTTGAGTCACGCACCACACAGCACGCCCGGAGACCCGTTCTGAAATAACAGCAGGCTTCTGAAGACTCCCTCCTACACTCAAGATTTTCACACCTTGCATAACTGCCAAGAGAGAAGAAGAAGAAAACTCCCAGTGCTTTTACTCTTTTTAGAAATGCTGAGAGAAATGGACACAAGTAAGAAGACTTAGTTCATCAATAACATCAACCTGTGAAAGACTGGCGCCCCCTCCAGGGTGTGTTCCTGCCTTGCGCCCAGTGATTGCAGGTAGGCTCTGGACTCACCGCGACCCTGAACTGAAAAAGGGGTTACAGATAATGAATGAATGAATAATTCTTTATATATTCAGGATACGGTGGAAAAAACTGAAATAAATGATTGCTCTATATATATTCAGCATGAAAAAAGACTGAGATATGAAAGAGGGATGAAGAGGGGAACCGTGATGAGATAAATCCACAACATCTAACATGGATGGATGGGATTTACATAAAGGAGGTGTAATAAAGCAGGGCACAAAGGTACGCTACAGAGGGAGTAAAATACCAAAAGAGGCCACTAGAGGACAGCAAAGTAATGCTACACTTCTGAGATGTAAGCTATTATATTAAAGTCCATATCATGATGATTATGATCCATGCAAAGCTCCTTTTGGCTTTCTGAAGTGGACATTTTTCATGTTTGACACAGTTGATTACAAGTGGAAGTCTCACCACATTGGATTGGATCAATGAACACATTCCCAACAATATTTATCCAGGAGCTGATATTAGCTCTGTGATCACATTACTGCAAAATACATACAGTGCTGTTATTTTGTTCCCAATAAATGTACCACTGATGTATTGCATGTAGAGTTTGGCAATATAATGATATAATTATTGTGATAAATTATTAGCATGTTTTCAATACTGTTAGCTCTTACATATCGTCCATGCATAGACTTTTGGAGCCAGTCAGTGTGGCTTTTTCAACTACGGCTACCACTGTCATTGAACAGCTCAGCACACTTACTGAGGACAGTGCTAACTCCCCAGTTCTGTTACCTTAGCTAACAGCTGCTCAGGATGACTACTGATGAAGGAGGCCCCACACATTTGCTTATATAAAATCAAGCTTATGTGATCTGAGATCAGTTGAGACAGACCCTTTCTCATGCAGTATTAGATCAATGCTCTAATCAGCGCTAATGATTCTCATTTGCACATAACTCCCTGTTCTTTATTCTGTGTAAATGTACAACTTCAGCAGGTCTTCCACACAGAAATACTGTAGCTCTACACTGTAAAAGCACTGATGAAACCTGAGGAAGTGCAGGTGCAGCTGAAAAACATCAGTTGCTTATTACATTGGAGATTGAGTGGGAGTAATCACATGACTCCCTCATGCATACTGAAAATGAGAACACAGCACACACGCAGGAGGGAGGCCACTTTTTTTCTAGTGTAGCAGCAGTGCCTTCTCTAAAACTAAAAGAGAGAGATGGAGAAGGCGAGCGAGAACTGCTGGGAGCTGTCAGATAGTTTTTGGATTTGAAAGTCACTGCAGTGTAGCCTCTAGTAGTAGACTTACCAGTGCCACTACAGCCATCTAGGGCAAACTCAACAAAATGGATGATCATGTGAATGGATATCGCAAACATTCAGACAGCTTACAGTTCAATAGAGGAGGGCGATATCATCACACATCTGGTTACTGTTTATAATCTGAATAAAACTGTGTTTGTCTGGATATGGTGCAGTGATTATATGTGAAAAGTTGACTACCAAGAACACAGTGTTATTGATGCAAATATCTTAAGTTATTTTAGTGCTAACAGCACCCACTTCTGGTGAATGTTCACATTGCTAAATGTGAGTGAGTGAGTTTCAAGCTAGGCCCAAGAGGTGCTTTATTTCTATAAATATTTTTTTATTAACAGAAATGATGTCTGTGCCTACATTTTGTGATGATGTGAATATATTTTAAAGGGAACATAGTCTACCCAAGTTTTCACAGTTCCATGAGGTCTTAATGAACCGTCTGTGACATGCTTTGGTGAATTTACAAGCACAATGACTATAATTTGTTACATGTATGTGTGTGTGTGTGTGTGTGTGTGTGTTAAAACACGGGCCGTCTGGTCATTACTCATCCCTTCCATAGTCGCTGCTCTAAAGGCAGTGAGTGGGCCACTGCGCTCATTACTCATCTCTCTGTGATTCTTGGTCAGGCTGTTCTCTAGAGCTCTCCAGCAGGAGCTGCACTCAACCTGACCTAGTTTCACTGGCCTGCATCCGACACAGCTGCCTGGACTCCACTGAGGGAGCAAGGGGACAGACCACGGCCAAGACCCATGAGGTCTACAGACTCATAGCTGTAGATTCGCAGGGTCACTGGACACATCTTACAGCTGATGCATATGGATATTTGTTCTGTACAAGGTCTTTATTAAAAGCAATTGTTCTGGCTGTAAACATGCTGTAAAAAGCTCTTTGAAGAATCATTTATAAGGGTTCACATATTTTGTCTAGCATTGATTTTTTGGTGAGTGAACTTTCAACATACGTTTGGAAATGTGCCCCCTAGTGCCACTAGTGCTCACCTGTGCCCAGTCTGTATCCTCCACGATGACCTCCGTGCTGCTGGCTGTCTGCGGAGGCCCTCCTCTCCTGCTCCCACAGTTCTGCCTCAGACTCTGTGGTGCGGGAGCCCACGTCAGACACATCGCCCTCCTCTCCCTCCGTGCTGTTGCGGTAGGGCCGTCTCTGCCAATTCTGTATGGCCTGTTTGCGTAGCCCCCAGTTACGAGGACCGCCAGGACCTCTTTCATAAGCCCCAGAGTCTCCAAGACGACACTGCGCATGGTAATACTGTGCTTCCAGACTGCCCTCCAGAGCATTCAGGTCCACGTTGTCACTGTCGTAACCTGCTGCCGAACCCTGGGACACAGACTTCACCCGACCAGACGCGCTGCCAAGAAAGAGCTCATGTTAGAACATTTTAAAATTTTGAAAAAGAAAGGTTATGATTAGTGCTTAAATTAATTAATCCCAAATTTGCTGAAAATAAACAAGATTAATGGCATTGTCAATTTAATAATGGATAGTTAAATGTGGGAGGCACAGTGGCGCAGCAGGTAGTGTCACAGTCACACAGCTCCAGGGACCTGGAGGTTGTGGGTTTGATTCCCGCTCCGGGTGACTGTCTGTGAGGAGTTGGTGTGTTCTCCCTGTGTCCGCGTGGGTTTCCTCCAGGTGCTCTGGTTTCTTCCCACAGTCCAAAAACACACGTTGGTAGGTGGATTGGCGACTCAAAAGTGTCCGAAGGTGTGAATGAGTGAGTGTGTGTGTTGCCATGTGAAGGACTGGCGCCCCCTCCAGGGTGTATTCCCGCCTTGCGCCCAATGATTCCAGGTAGGCTCTGGACCCACCGCGACCCTGAACTGGATAAGCGCTTACAGATAATGAATGAATGATAGTTAAATGTAAAATAAAATAATCAATGTAAGAGTTGTATTTATATTAACAATGTCTACTGATTACAAAATACAGCCACAACAATGAAAATAAAAAGCTAGTACATTGTAGCTATGTGAGGGAGATAAATGTGTAGTATGATACACATGGAAAACATGCTATAGAAACTTTGTTTTACTTATAACATGTCAGTGTACTTTGGATGATTTTGAATTAGAATCTATGGGAGCTATGGGAGGAAGTTTGGTAAAATGATTAGTGTTTAAAAAATTGATTTTGACAAGTTTTGGTGACATTTATGATCATAACCATTTATGTCTTTGTACAAAAATGTCAGCTATTTGAATCATTCATTCATTATCTGTTCAGGGTTGCGGTGGGTCCAGAGCCTACCTGGAATCATTGGGCACAAGGCAGGAACACACCCTGGAGGGGGCGCCTGTCCTTCACAGGGCAAAACAGACACACACACATTCACTCACACCTACGGACACTTTAGAGTCACCAATCCACCTACCAATGTGTGTTTTTGGAGTGTCGGAGGAAACCCACACGGACACAGGGAGAACACACCAACTCCTCACAGACAGTCACCCGGAGCAGGAATCGAACCCACAATCTCCAGGTCCCTGGAGCTGTGTGACTGTGACACTACCTGCTGCGCCACCGTGCCGCCTGAAGTGCATTCGACCAGCTCAACTGTTCCTAGGCTCCTGGAATTGATTCAGGATTCATAATTTTACCTGTTGATACCCATCACCAGACACAGGCATGTGCGATATGCTGATAGTTGTTAACAGTAGCTTAGTTTACAGATATACACTCCTACTCTGACACAACAGCACGTGCAACAGCATTGCTGTCCTGAAACTGAAAATGTGCTTCAACTTAGGCTTTAATTGCAAACCGCTGCATGCTTCTGAAACCTTTTATGGGAGTACATAAACATTCCTAATGTCTGAATAAAGAAGCTGTTTCCCACTCTCAGCTGTTATTTTCTTATGAAAAACCCCTAAACTCATACGTCGGTTTGATCCAGTATTCCTGCCCTGCTCATGGGTCCGCGGTAAGAGTTAACGTCTACTTCTACAGAGAGCGGAGGCTGCTGTAAGGCATTGTGGGGAAAAAAAAATGTTTTCTTCTAGGGCTTTAGCTGGGACAGACTTTCCACTGGGGATTCCAGCCAAACTCTTAGTCACTCCTTAGACATTACAGTTTTGTGGCCATGGGCTCAGACTTAAAGGGACATGGATAAAGGGGACTGGATACTGTGAGTGCTGACACTGACCGTGACTTTAACAGTGACAGTGATTTTAAAAAGAGAATAGTGTACTAGTAAATATAAACAGTCCACTGGGCACCATAGCAACACATTCCTGCAGTTTGCACATACTTTGCCTCGCTCTCAAACACACACACAGATACACGCAGGAGCTGCCAGCCCACTGACCTTTCCTTTGTGGTGTTATGTAGTTCCAGATGTGTGACGTGTGGCTACACATTAGCACTGCCAAGAAAACACACTCCAAACAGGAGCCCCGTCGTCCCAGCTGTATCCAGTCACAAGCAAATCCCCTCAGGGACCTCCATACCGTATTACACACTCGCGAAGGACTGCATTAACACGCAGCTAATGCAGCAATAACAGTGCAATTTAATAGCATCTCATCTCCACTCCACAATGTGATTTTACAATAACACCAACAGCGCTACAGCTGGCTCCATGCTGCTGGGGGGGAAAAATAGCCTATTAATACCACTTCGTGTGCAAGAGCTACAGAATTAATTACCTTGAATGATGCATATTAATGGCTTACTAATAGCTGATGGAGCCAACAAAACAACAGATGAACTCTATCTCAGAAAGAATACATTCAGAGACTTTGCTTTTAAAAGTCTATTTAAAATCTAGATTTGGAACTTTGTGAGCTACCTTCATTGCCTTTATTGTGGGATGTGCTGCAGTGTGGTTTGTGCATATTTACAGCAAAACTTTAATTGCAAAGGGATTATTATTCATTTGTTTTTATCACAGAACAGCCGGGCAATTAGCTGCTATTTTATAATCATCCTGATATTAATGCGCAACTGGTGGTGTAAACTCTGCCTTAGGTCATGGTCTGTGAGGAATTAGCTGTGTTCTTCTGGTTCTGAATCGCCACAACCCTGGACAGATAAACATTTATAGAGAGGGAATGAAGCGGCTGAATGATATGGATGATTTTGTACTTGTTTGATTAAAGGTGATGTTCAGGAATCAAAAACCACTTTTTATAAAATTCAGGGGATGTTTCATCACCATTTCTTGCTCTATGGTCTGTTTGTATGCTTAAAATATTGCTCTGGTGTTTGTAAGTCAGTTAAGTTTCTAATTCCAGGGTCAAATAACCCAGAGGCAGATATGTACTGCTTTCAATTCTTTAATAAACGTTCTATTTTAAGTCTATGTTTTGCAACCCAACACCAGAGCGACAATAAAGAGCCACTGAGGCGTGACGTAAATTCCTAAAACAATGCACTACACAGTCGTTTGTGACTCATATTGAAATATAAATGCAAACACAGCATTGAAAACTCAAGTTGAGGAAGATGAGTAAACGGCGAGGCAGAAATAACTGTCTTGGCTCATGATTAAGGGGCTAACAGAGGGGATATCTCTGAGGCAGCAGTGACGTCAACTTTGGGGATACCAGAATCGGGTTAACCCACGCTCTCTCGGGTCCAAGACACAAATACACGCAGAGCAGATGGAAAGTTCTGTCATTGATCTCGGCTCTAAAAGAGCAGTTACTCATCTTTGTTAAGAGCCCTTTTCAATATTACATAAAGATGATGGTATTCTATATATATATCCCACTGCAAAAACAAACTCAAATCCAAGATGTGACGATGCAGGGACACTGTGTGGGTGATTGGAAACAGATTTGACAGATCGATCTGTGATGTAATTAAACTGGCTATTCTGTATGTTATACATGAGGTTATTACGTCTAGTAACTGTTCTCTGCTATCACTAAGGCTTTATGTTATTATAATCGATCTTCTGATACTGATGGTCATTTCATTTTTTCCCTCCTCTCTGAGTGACATAACCCTTTAATTGTTTTTGCCCTTTGACCTGAGTTGGTGAGTCTGTTGTTGTTTTTACTCATTGTTCTTGTTGTTCTCTGCTTAATTTTTAGAAATGTAAATGGTTGAGCTGGACAGTTGTTTTAGGGGATACATTAATGTCAGTGGCGATTGCTCTAAGACTGCAAGGGAAGCTCAGCTTCCCCTAAATGTAAAAAAATAAGTGATCAAATGTATACTGTTGTGTGTACATGTCATTGAATAATTATGCACTACAACGCGATTAACTTTTGTTCAGAATCAGCTTCTTATTGCTGGTAAAGACAGTTGGGCTGAAGGCTGAATCCCTTTTTGATTGACAGCGAAATGAGCGAATCAGGGATCCTTTGGTGTAAAGATTCGTGGAAGCATTACATTTTCATTCTGTTCTGAGTTGAACCTGACTTTCTTAATCCTAAATGCATTTTCTTTGTTAATAACGACTAGCGACAAATCGAGCTTCTATTTCTGGTGGGTTTTTTTTGTAGCTGCTTGTGTTTGGAGACTGACTTTTATCACTCTTTCTGACTTCTATCGCAGTTTCTGTCCAGCGGGTGCTGCTGAGCCCCTCCACCCTCACAAAGCACTCACAGGCGGACACACTTCACATGGGCCAAGGCCGTTTAAGCAGCCTAGCTCTGCTGGCCATTGAGAGGACACTAGTCAAGTCCCTGGAAAAGACGCCTTGTTGGTACGACAGGGTCACAGATAATTTTCTTGAAAAGGAACGGAGGGTAGAATTTACGTATAAATAAACCGACACATTTTATGATGTAGGACGAAATTGAGCTTCCCCTCCTTGAAAGACCAGCATCCGCCACTGATTAATGTATATTCTTTTAGTGGATATGGATAACTAAAAAACATGCCAATTTTAGATTCACTGAAACTACATTTGAACAGTAATTGGATGATGGTTTCAGCTGATTTAAATAATCCTTGTTATTTGTTTATGCCATGAGACGGGATTTAAATATTTGCTGCCGTTTGATGTAAAACAATAGAATTCTAGCCTCCCCTATTTCCAAAATTTCCTAATCAAAATGCGTACTGGGCAAAAACCAGCCAGAATAATCACGAGTATGTGCACTTGCTTCTCACTGAACACATTTTCTGAGCATTCCAGGATATGAATATGAAAGCAAAGACCGTTCTGATAGCACAAAGAACATATCTTCAAAACACTTCAGAGTGAATTACCTTTGATTACCGAGGTAATTCACTTTTGTAGCGACCCTGAAATGGCTTTGATTTGAGTGATCTCAGGCAGTTTCTCCCTCTCTTAGTCTTTTAGATTAAAATATCTTCCAGTGTTGTGTTTGTGTCTGTGAGAGGCAAAGCCGGTGTAGTTATATTTTACTTTGTCTGCATACACAGACATAATGAAATCAAGCAAACTCAGTATAAGTTGTTTTCATTAAGCCTTCCGTAACTATTTGTGTTTACAACCATGGGTCTTAGGCGCAGCTCTTTGAAACCTCCACTCCTGTGGCTGTAATAGCATCATGCTACACCAATGAGACTCCTTGGTTAAGGCTCCTAATGTTGCGTTCTCAGCAATTCTGAGGTTACAGGTTCATTTACAGGTAACTTTGTTTATAAAGATTCTGTATTAGAGATTTGAGTGGGTAATTATGCTCTATAATAAAAGTCTGAGTGATTTCCCGATCCAGTCTTAAACATCAGTATCAGGGATGAACAATGCATTTTTTACTAAGCACAAACTTAAGCCCAATCCTTTGTTTTACATCTGTGGACACGGAGAGTGCAATTTTTGGCAGGGCATGTCTAAAATATCATTAGTGTGGAAATTAAATTGAAGAACAAATCCAGTCCAAAAAGACTTCAAAGTGGCAATGAAAATGTATTACTCATTTTGAGTGTTCTAGTTTTAATACTGCAATTATGGACTAAATTGAACCGAAATGAGCCATTTATAAAGCCATTTTTGTTAAATTGTTTTCTGAAAAAATAATATATATAAAATATATTTCAAGTGTGCACTGTGCAACTATTATTTTTTCACGGATCAGGAGCAGGGGCAAAACACAGAGACCTCCTTAAAGAACAGTGTTCATATTTAGTTGTTAGAGATTTACGTTGTGTTTACAAGACAAACAGTCAATGGCTTGTAAAGTAAAAATAAAAATTCCAATTCAATTTGGACCATATCTTTTGTGATGCTGGTCATGTACTTCGCCACAATTTAAAGAGCATAAATGTCCAAAATGAGTCAAAACTGAAAAAACTTTATAAATAGGGGTGTCATTGGAGAATGGGTCCCACACCTATCTCTTTCTTACCTGACCGTAAAATGTGTTAAAACAGTGGTAAATCTTACCCAGTACTGGGGGAAGAGCGCCGATCTGATACTTGGTACACCCCTCTTGATCCAGAGATACTGGAATTTCTCTGTGACAGAGAAAAGGAAGAGGTTAGAGAAATAAAAATCAGTTTGAAAGCACTTAGCTCCCTGAACTCCAATTCTAACCACCTTTTCATACAGTCACTAACTACAGACAAATAAAATGCAAGTGTTTCTGAAATCACATCTTCAAAACCTATAGCAATGTGAGTGTCATTGACCTTAAATACCCTGAATACCACAGAAAATTCCTGCTGAAGTCAGTGGGGTGATGTCAGAGGCTAAAAGCTGAAACTGATTCAGTAGCAAAAACAAAAAATCAGCAATTATAAACATCTCCAGGCGAAACAGACTCCAGATGTCATCGAGCCGAGAGCGGGAAAGACATCCACTAAGCACCAAAGCTAAATATAAACAGCAGGAATTGAGGCCATAATAAAAAACAGACAAAAGAAAAAGCCTTCTGAACTTCTCTTGAAGCGTGGATGCTGGGGAGAAGCTGAGAGAGAGGGACAGGGAGAGAACAACTATGACAGGGATGACAGTATCTCAGATCACAAACAACTCATGCCAAGAAAGAGATAAACAGAAATCCGCATCGTTATCAGCGCGAAAACTTATGACTTCTGTCTGTCGAGTATATTGACCTGCCACTCAAAACAAACATGCTCTAATCCTAGGATTAACACTGCCAGTTGCATAGCATATGAGCACAGGATGCAGGGTTTGGGCAGGAACAGTGAATAAACTGATGTCTGCATTTAGATCTATGGGGAAAACAACAGTAATATAAACACATGATGTGATCTGTCAGCAAGAACAATCCTTCCACAATGTGTTTTATAGAATGTTTACAGTCTATAAAGCCCTCATTACAAAGATAAATGACCTTTTGAAAGGTCTGTGGTTTACAACCCATATGCATTGGTCTATAGAGATGTGGAAAAAGAGGCTACATCATTGGACATCTTCATGTGGGACATACACCAGTAGGATGATTTAGGCCTCAGTGCTTGACCCCTACACTCAGGGGTCCATCAGCTCTCTTGTGCTTTGGTAGGGAACCTTTTGCTGACATGGAATGGACCCGACAGGCCCATTAGATGGAGTGGTCAATGCATTTCAATGCAATTTTATTCTGACTGATCACCTTAACTCTATAATTAATATTTCTACGCTGATAGAAGTAGTTTTCATTCACAGTGGTCACCAAATGGTTTGGTAAGTATGACATTTATTTTAACAATTTAAGCATTTGCAGTCACCAGATATCCATAAATTGAACATCCTTGGAAGATAACTCCACCACTATCATCGACTCAATGAATGACAACATATTTTTTTAAAGAATGGTCTGCTATCTCTGTTCTCTTTCAGTCTCCTCACTTTTCCCCATCCCCTTCCTGTGTTCCATTTAGGCCCTGTTTCAGATCTCTGTCTGCTCCTGATATAGTGTGCCCTGCTCCTGACACCACTGAATGCAGACTTCTTATCAGCAGGCAGGTGGAATATAGGCCATTTGGTGACATTTGGGACACAGCCTGGATCTGGTAGCCCTGTCATTGGAAGTCATTGATGCACTGTGTTTTTTACTTTGTCAAATTATATCCACATCCGCTGAGCACAGGTGGGCAGGTGTTTTCAATATTTTAACTGAAGACCTCCCCGTGAAAGACAACTTTGAAATGTGCAAATTCACCTGTAGACTTTCAATTCTCATTGCTCACAAGCAGCTCAACACTGTCCCAGTGAATCTCAAAACAGTGTTATATATCATTTGATTACATATATTTATTCACTCATTGTCTGTAACCGTTTGGGCGCAAGGCAGGAACACACCCTAAAGGTGGCGCCAGTCCTTCACAGGGGGACACACACACTTGATTTTATATATATATAAAATGCCAAACCCTCTCTGCCGGTGCCAAACAGCTTATTCTGCCATTGACTCGTTTGGTTTTGATGGATTGGACAATTGAAGTTTGAAGAAACAAGAAATATTGTCTTAGTAGCATGTGGAAGAACCATACACAGCCATTCTTCAACCAGTATTTGTTGCCAACGTGGTTGTGTTGTTTCACACTGCCACAAACAGCACGACCAAGCTGATCCCACAAGTGTTAGAGGATTGAATTCGGTCCCAGACTGTGGAGATATGGGATTGCCACTGGTTGCAGAATTTCATCTCGATATCTCTCTGCATTGATATTGCCTCCAATGGTGACAAGCCTCGTTTTTCCAGTGAGGGAGATGCCGCCCCACACCATCACACAAAATACGCTGTTTGGCACTGGCATAGAGGATTGGGCAAATTTTTCATTGGTGCAACCCACACTCAGCTCTACTGCTCATCCCACAAATGCATGTTCCTTACAATTGTGGCACAATTTAAAAGGAAAATTAACAGGCTTTCCAACGGTATAGGATTTATTGCCAAGTAGCATTGTTACAACAAAGAAAAAATCTACCAAAACCAAATTTCCTTACTTTTTGTGCTATGTTTATTTGTTTGTTAGAACCAAGACAGGCAGTGAGGATCCAGTAAAACAGCAGTACTGCTATGCCAAGAGTAAACTACCATGCTCCCGCTTCGATTAATTCTGATGCTCGCAGCTCATTGCATTTCCTATCTTCACCCTGAATGAATATTTCACACACTCTCAAGAGCAGCCGGATCCACTGCCTCTGTACAAATTAATGAGAAAATTGCAGATCGGTCGACAGGCAGTCTTCTGTGGTTTGTGTGTATCTTGGGAGATAGCCTCACTTGCCTGCATGCCTGATTTATCAGCTACACGGCTGGATAAGTCTCCCCAAAACTACCCAATGTATGCCCAGCAAATAAGACTGCTTTTAAACAAATGGCTTAAATACGTCTCATTATATCCAAGGTTATATCCAGGGACGTTTTATTGAGCACATATGACTAGCAGAATAAATTAATCATAAAAGATGAGCAAATTGACTGTCCACTGGAGTAAAGTATTTATAAAAATCTGGAATAAAGCACTTGGTACCTGTCGTCCGTTGGCTTTGGAACCCTGCAGGCTGCAGCGCCCCAGGCTGCCGTTGGGTGTTGTCCCACAGCTGCTGATGATCTGGAGCTGCTTCTCGGCGCGGTCAGCTCTGTCCAACAGCTCCTCGATAAACTGCTGCAGACGCACTTTAGCGCTGGCCTCCCGCGCTGCCGTCTCCTGCAGGAACTGGTCGATTTGGGCCACCTCTCTGCACAGAGGGACGAGGAGAGTGAAGAGGGTGAGACAGGTGTGTACGAGAGCACACACAAGTGCTGTTATTCCAACATATTCGGGTGCCTAGGAGCCACATGTAACCTACATCCATGTTTCTCAAGCTGCATTTGCCCACAGTCTTAGTATGAATGTGGTGATTATATTTCTTTGCATCTATTTGTTTTACTAAGGGCAGCACCAACGGGGACACAGTTAGCTATGTTTTCATGTCGGATGAGTAATTGAGGCTGTCTCTTCATTGAGCTAATGAGCTAACGTTAAGGCAAACCAATTCAACACTGAAGGCAAATGAGGACTTTTTCAGCTATTTGAACCTGCTCTAGACCTTGAAACACCAAATTGCCATCAATCTAATGTCTAATGTCATTCTAGAACAGGAAATAAAATAAATGTATTGTGCTGTCCTTAGACAAGAGATCCTAAACTTTTAAACAGCACCTTACTGTATTTTACTGGCTTGTTTTAGCTTAACACTGAAGATGAACGCTCTATACGAATACAAACACAGACTATCTGACTTCTGCACACAGACTACTAATGAGTGTATCTATTGTCTTCCTCTGTGGCCCTACCTCTAGCTGCCCTCTCTCTGTCTCTCCCTTTCTCTCCACACTTGTTTATGTGCTCCAGCATTCTGCAACTCCCTGGAGGAGCGCCGTCTCCGTTATCTTTGTGGAAAAGACATCTCTCCGCTTAAAAACAGCAACTCGCGCTACTGTTTACAACATGGCCCCAGCCATTCTCAGTAGCTTTATACAAAATATAACCCACAGACCATCTTCGCTGCTGACAATGGCCCTAAATTACATACATTTCAGTATTTCTGACTAAGCAGTTGCCTTGTTTATAATTTTTTCCTCTCCACGGTAAAGTGAAATCAAATAATAGAGCTCCGTAATATCTCAGTAATTTTGCCTACAAAACAACATAATGATAATGAAGTCAAAAGATAATTTTGCTTAATTTAACTCCAGTGATTTTGTTTTAACATTATGAAACAGCTTTTAGATGGACATACACAGATTCTGTAGTAAACCAACTTTAATCATGGCCACCCCCATGTGAGGAACCCCCTCCAGGTGCATAAACTTGTTCATTCAGGGAATACAAAGCATTATGAGTATCATTTTAGCGGCACATTATTTTTAAAACCCGGTGTTTCTCCTGAGAAGAAGAGCACAGTGATTATTAACGTGTCTTTTTTGTCTAATGCTATTTCTCCAAAGGAATCTTAGAAGAAAGTCTCCTGAGACATGAGTTAGCATATTTTGAGCAATAAAATATTCCTCTAGGTCAATAGAGGACACTAGGAATCTTCCAACAGTTTGGAAAATGGAGGCTTTCCTGTCTTGAGGGTACGACGTCCCGATCACAAGGAAGATTACAACCGAGATTAGAGTGAACCAGAATGAAAGTGCATGTGACTTTCATGTCATCATGTAAATAAACAATCACAGCTATGATGAGGCTTGATCCAATGAAACAGCAAGCCCCATTCTCTCTTTGTAATCATAGGCTCTGGAGAACATGTGCTCATGTGAGAGCCCAAAAATAATAGTGGCATTATTCAAACGTCGTCTGATGATCCATTTAGAAAGAACTGTAAATGAAATGGGGGCGGTTGGGGGCCAATGACGGGGGACTACAAAGCTGAGACATTTTCAGAGTTGCTAAATACAGTCTGCTGTGGGTGGCAGAGACCTAACTGTAAAATGGGTGGGTGGGGCCTACTTTTGTGTGTGTGTGTGTGTGTGTGTGAGAGAGAATCTGTGAAGAAAGAGAACAAATGTCGCTGCTGTTTGAGGTCTTTTCTCTACGGGCTGTGTGTGTGAGAATAGTGTGAACGTGTGTGTGCCTGAGGGTCTTTTCTGTTCGTTCCCTCTATTTCTGGAGCCACAGCTGAAGAGTATCAGAGTCAATCCTGTCACACTGCACCTGGAGAAACATGAAATGGCAACAGAAAGTGGTGTCCAAATGTAGATGCACAGGAAGAGGCCTGGCTGAATATGAATAATAAATGAATGAAAAGTTTAAATAGATTTTTAGTAGTATTTTTGATGTACATGCCATGGTCATATAGTCATCAGTGGAAACCTGACAAATATAAATGTACTGTTTTTTTAATCTGGTCAGAAGTGTTATTAATACAAGCAACATTTTCCTCATTATAATAATAAAATAATAAAAGGCAAAAAATATGATAAAACTCCACTGTAGTTTAGAATTTCATGTATGCTTACATGAACAGGAATAAACATTTATATGTTTCATAAAGAAATATATATATAAAGGAACACAATACAGTCAGATGGCATTAAAGCTGCTGTAGGTAATTTGGCCCTAGAAAATGTTATGACACCTGCTGCCTGTTGGTATAAGGATTTATATATATTTATGTAGGTTTATGTCAGTTGTCAAGAAAAGGCCTTGCACACACACACACACACACACACACCAGTGTAACCTAGGAAGGCACTGACATCACATCTCAGTTGCTTAAAAAATCACTAACTTTGTTTCATCAAGCGACATTGCATTATCCACAAGCTCTGAAGACAAAAGCCTGCTTACAAAAGGAATTCTGCTCTACTTAAAACACACACACACACACAGCTCCCATATGCATAAAATTTTGATCCACCAAGGTATTCCTCGCATTAAGAAGAGAGAACCAAATTGAAAACACCTCCCAGTGGCTCCTCTCTCCGCTGCCTAAAAGGATTTTCGTTCTTGTCCGGATTTCATATTACACCAGTGAGCGCTTTGTAAAAGTGCTCTGTAGTAAATACTACACTTCATCTGTGGAACAAAATTGGAGTAGAAAATTAAACAGTGAAATTGCATTAGAATACCACTGGAACTTGGTTAAGATAATAGCCTATGAATTATAAGCCTGATCCTTAGAGCGACAAAAACAACATCCATACAGAGTCCTACAGCCAGGAATCTTCATTATGAAAATTGAAAACAGGGTTATTTTTCAGAATTTACAAACCAAAGCAACAAATAGCACCCGCAGGAGTACATTTATTGACCAAGTCATTTGCTACATGCCTGTAGTAGGACGATAACTCTTATTTAGACATCACTCACTCTCCATTCTCTCAGTTTCACTGACCATAAACGCACTTTGTAGTTCTACGATTACAAACTGTAGTCCATCTGTTGCTCTGCATTCTGCATTGGTCAACAAGTATGATTTGGGTGTTGGAGTATTCTCAGCTCTGCAGTGACACAGACATAGTGGTGGTGATAGTTTGTGTTGCATTGGTACAAGTGGATCAGACACAGCAGTGCTACTGGAGCTTTCAAGTTTCCACTCAATTAGACACAGCTATCTCTCTGGTCCACCTTATTGGCCACTGTGCTTGCACACAGAAATATGTTCTCCACCTTTAACCAAATCCATGCAGTGAAACACACACTGGTGAACACTAGACAGCAGAGACAGCAGCTCATTGGACAGCAGGTCAGTGGACAAAGGATGCTGAAGCTGGATGTTTTTGGTTAAATAAATAACGTCAGTTAAGCTGAATTTATGCACAGTCTTCACTGTTGGAGGAATGATGGAACAAAGCCAGTCAGTAAAAGAGTGCCCTGTACTGGACAGTACATAGATGTGTGTCTCCTTGGATGGAAATTAAATAGAACATTCTGGCTTCCAGGCTTAAGTCATTCTCCAGATGACAGGTAAACTAAGCACAGCATGTTTAAACACAGGCAGCACTGTCAAAGCTTTGACATTTGAAGTTCTATGCTGCGACTTCTCATTTACGTAGGAAATTGTTAAGTTGTTAGTAAATTAGTATAGCTGATTTAATGATGTGAATATTTTAATAAAAGAGAATATTAACATAGACCTTTTGGGCAGGATTACTGTACTATACCAGCAACAGTCCCTGGGAAAGACTCCTAACAATCCCTATAAATTCAACATTTCAACAATTCTGCAATTGCCTAGAATCCAGCGACACCTTGACTTTCCCACTCCCTAACAGTGCTCCAGTGTGTTCCGGCTAATTTCCACCTCTGTAAATATTTACGGATGATTTTCTCTTCCCACAAAATAAACCTTAGTCTATATTCAGTCACTGCAAGTGTACCCACAGGGGGTGTGGGCTCAGTAATGACAAGTCAGCCATTAAGAAGCTGATGGGTGATTTCCAGCTCTAAGATGCCACGGTGATTTTAGTTAAAGTGATGAATGTGCTTAAATGTGCTCATTAGGCATTGTTTTGGGGATCGATACTTGGCCCCTGCTCAATGCTGTCTGCAGTGAGGAAGCAGAAAATAGCCTGCTTTTCACACATATCTGTGCTGAGCCGAGGAAAGGAAAGTCACCTGAAAGCTTACAGATATTGGTCTCTACTCAAATGAACAGATGTACACAGCCATATTCTATCAGTCGTCGCAAAGACAGAAGTCTGTTGACACCCAAAGTTAATTTCTTCTGAAATAAAGTTATAAGAAGGTAGTTTTTTCTTCTATTTGCTTCAGTAACAGTGTCTACACTCCTGGCAACATCGTGGAAATATTGCTGTGAGGATTTGATTGCGTCCAGCCAGTAATTTTATTAATTGATTTGATAAGTTATACATGTTGGATGTTAAGTTCTGGATAACGGTACTCCATCAAACAGAGAACACAGTTCCACTTGCTCCATTGCTGGAGGTTTTACACTCCTCTAGCCAACACTTGGCATCGAACATATTGACCTTTCAACAATCTTCTTTGGGCTTCTGTATGTCACAATTATATAACTTTAATGCCTTCAACAGAACACTTTTTTGGGATCCGTTTCAAACCTCATTAAGCTCTGGTAAGGTGCAGAAGGTCAGGCAATGAGAAGAAACCTGCACTGAGTTAAAAATAGAGTGCTGACAAAAGTATCTGAGTGGATGCTCTAGTGCTGTTTCATGTCTATTTAATGCAGAAGTAAACAAGGGAAGAGATGTTCTGGATCATTCTGTTGGGTGGCTGACCTCGCTATGAGTATAGGCCACAGTATTTATTCACTATTGCTCCATCCTGATGGCACAAAATGGCTCTGCCCTCTAAGTTTATTCCCAGGTTAATAAAAAAAGGAGCTGGAGAGAGAGAGATAAAAGCAAGAGGCTTGTGCTATTCTGCCTTTCCAGTTTCCTCCTTCTCTCTTTGGTCTGCCATCTGCTTCCATCCTGTGTTGAATGTGCAGAATAGAGTGTTGTTGTTTTGATGCAGGATATCAACTGCTGTGTGAGATGAGAGAGAAAAAAACGACAGCAGAGAGAAGGGGTTGAACAATATAATAGTACAACAATAAATCAGAATGCTTGTGTACATGACGGTTGACTAGGGAAGTGGATAACCAGACAGCAAGGGACACATGAAGGTGCATCCTGCTGTTTAAATTAATTACAACTCCCCCAAAGGTAGGGCGACTGATCCCAAAGCAAACAACTGTGGGTAAGAGGATGACAAGATGAGTCTACTTGTCCTCAGCCTCACAAGGAGGTGAATTCCAGGTCCCTGCATGGGGACTGCAAAGCATTTTGAGAATGTAAAAGCTTTATCAAACATTTGGCTAGACTTCAGGGCGCGGTGCATTGTGGGAAATGCAGGCATTTGCAAACCACATGCTATATTTCCAGGCAGTAGAAGACCATCTGTGCTCACAGCTGGCTACTAGAAGAACCATGTACTAGCCACAGGTGCTGGAGAGGTCAGTTCCCAGGTAACGGCCTCAGCTAACTCATGTCGGTAAATACACGAACCGCAAAGCTAAATGTAGCGCAAAAATGATTGGTCATGTAATGTTTACATAGATTATTTAATACAAAAAGTCCAAAAATGCAATAAAATAATTGTCCTATTAAGTTTAAGTAAAAAAATCCTGCTCTTATAAGAAAAGGTTGGTATACATGCTACCAATGTTTTCAATTACATGCTAACAGCATTACAAAGAGAAACAGTGATAAAGAGTCCTTTCGGCTGCCAAGCGGATGGATCCTGAAGTGCCTGGCATCCATCATAAAGGTTAGAGCTGTTGAGAGCCTTGCTCTCAGCTTGTGTGATAGTCCTCCAGAAGGCACGCTAAGCAGACAGCGGTGATCAGAGAGAACGATGCAGTGTGTAATTATTCCCACGCTTGCATTTCTTTACCTGTGATTGTGGCAGGGAACTGCGCAGGGCCCAGGCATTTGATGCAGATAGTGCTTGAGCCAGGATACAACCAAGCAAACACAACTTTTGATCAGCACCTGGAATTATACACTTGGGAACAGTGACACTGCATGTACTTTCTGCCTATAAAGGGAGTATAATTTTTACAACACATATAGGTGTTTTACAACATAAAAAGGGATTGCAGACATCTCTATAATTGCCTTACATTTTAAGGCCCCACCCATATGTATCTGTTTATTTTTAAAATGTCCCTGTCCAGAAGAATACGAAAAAGCAGCTGCATTTTCATGCCAGTCCAGTAGGGGGCCAGAGTACCTCTTAAAGAGAGACATCAAAACACCACAAAGCAAGAGGTTTAATCCCAAATCACTCCATATTCCCTATGTAGTAAACTATGAAAGTCGTGAAATGACTGAATCCAGATCTTAAAGGCTAAGCACCAGCTCCATGAAAGTGTCAAACAAATAAATACAGTGGAATTTGAGTTCCTAACTTGTGTTTATTGATAGTCACATGCTATTTCTTACTAATTCAAGGAATAAGGTTTACAAGACCGTTGGTCCACCCCCCAACGGTGTTCGGAAACTCTAATACGCGTCTTGCCTGTGACGTAGATGGTGGACAACAACTCTAGAAGTTGCACTTAATTTAATGCAAAATAACGAAAAGGTGTGTTGTTTTTGGCTGCAATCATTCAATGTACAGTGGGACATCTGTGCACAAATGGCCCAAAGATCCCAAAATATCCAGAAAATGGACTACATTTGGACCACTTTAAACGGGCACTTTGGAAAGGACCATCCGCTCACTCCGTTATCTGTAGCTCATTTCACTGGCGCTTTTCCAACAATATGGGCATGTAAGGACACCAACGAAAGGTGTTCAAGAGCCTCTGTAACATGGAGGTAAACAGGGTAAGGACACTCACTTCGCCTGTTTTAGTTGGTGTTAGTTAACGTTAGCTTGACCTGCTAAACTCGGTGGCTCAGATTATATACGTAGTTGCATTACGGAGGTTTATAGTGTCGGATGAATTCGAGTTCGACTTCGATCACATTTACAAGAATAACGGTACCTCTACATTTGAGTTTAGCTTATTGCTAGGCTATTGTCATGAATAATGTTGGTTATTTAGCTAGATACTGTCATAACAGTCAGTCATAACGGTGTTTTACCGCGGCGTTGTTCAGCTGTTGTCCACCATTGACGTCACGGCTGCGTTCAAGAATTCCCGTAGCGAGCTCGGGTTTTTCCGTCAATTTAATAAAATTGTCAGTTTTAAAGCAAATTAAGCAGCTATTTTCATCTTAATTCATACTTATATCTGTCAGTAACTGAAATAATGTGAAATATTCATGGAGGTCCATTAAGTGGTGCTTAGCCTTTAACAGTCCATCATATATTTCTAATACAGCTAATTAAATATTTACTTATATTTATTCATATGTGGGAATCTGAAATGTAGTGATAATTATGTATATGTTGTAGTTTTATGGTGTATGTAATTAACTACACTAGGAGTGAGGAGCTGTTTCGAAATCTTCGAAAATTTCAATTTTCAGTGATCTAAAACGTCCTAAAAGGGAACAAAGGCCATACTAACACTGGTGGAGGAGTGTGTGTTCCTGTAAGCAAAACAAAATCCTCTGAGAGTCTGACTGCTAATTAGAGATGAGACAGGGAAGAAGAGTATAGGAAGGAAGGAAGAGAAATGGAGGCATTGTGATAACACAGCACACAATTCTCTTTCTGGCTAAATGTAATATTAAATACTACCCCACACTAGAGCTATAATCAAGTTGGAATTTTTTATATGAAGCAGAATATAGACTCAAACGAGAATGTTCTGATTCAAACTAACTCAACACAGCTGAGTTTACACTAGATTCTAGAACATTGGTATCTGTATTTGATAGCATTCAGCCACAATATTAATATGACTGAGATCAAGTACTCATATACCCACTAGTACAAATACTTCAATTTCTAATATGCACACACATACACAGCGTAGTTGGAGTAATCCACAGTTGCACAGCTGAAAGAGAGGAAGACAGTGAAAGGTCAGGAAGCCAGGAGGCCAGCATGTGTACACATGATTCAGGAGGAAAGCCCCATTACGAGCATCATTATAGTCCACACACAGCGATGCTGTATTGTTGTTAATTAGCCCAGTCATGATCTCCACATTACCTGTTTACAAATTAACCTCTGCCACCTCTGCTTTGCACTTGAAGAATAAGGTTATGAAGAAAGTCTTCTTTTATATATCCACACCTCTCTTTTTTGTTCTCCATGACAGTGGTTTCATGTAATACCCCCCTCAGCATCTGCCCTCCCACTGCTATTCCTCCTTGATCCTTTGTCTTTTGATTCTACAGCATGAGGGCTTGGCTTTCAAGTGTAAGCAGAGGGCACGCAGGACTTCAGCCCAGCACTGCTCGTTACACAAACATTCGTCTAGAGTTTTAATTGGGCCAGATATTTAGGTCCAAACCTGAATTCTAAGTTTTGGTCTTCTCAAGGTTCAGCAGTGCTCACTTGGGGTCATGGCCTAGATTTCTGTAAAGAGCATTTAGAGCTGTATAAGAAGAGCTGTGTAAATAAAACTGTATGAAACAAAATGAACGAATCCTAACCTAAGAACACTTTGTACCTAAAAATGACCCACACTTTTCACTCTGACCTCATTGAACATTCTCTCAGAAACTGACCCAAGCCAAATCAGCCCAAATTTATTTCCAATGGTGGCATCAGGTAATTACAGTACACCATTTCAAGGAGAAGTAAAATCCCCACAATTTATTCTGGATATTATTCACAAATCCATGTCTTTCATAGCCTTTTTGTACCTTGATCATTTGCATATATCCTGCTTTTTATCTCTAATATCTTTCTGCATAATTATAGCACTAAAAATAGACATAGTGCATCTTGGCAGTAACACACACTAATACAGGGGGTCCTCGACTTACGACGTTGATCCGTTCCTACGTCGCGTCGTAAACCGATTTTTGGTGTAAGTCAGAACATACGTACATACTGTACGTAAATAACATACTGTAAGCACTTATCCTATCCTAACACCTATCCTCCTCGGTCCCGAGCCGCGTAACCGTGTATTCTTCCGCCGCGCACACCAAACACGAAGTTCGCGTTACGACGTTTACGACGCAAAACCACCTAAGTCGAAATAAGGCTTTATACAGTAAATGGGAGATGTGTCGTAACCACGAAACATCGTAACTCGGGACTGACGTAACCAGAGGACCTCCTGTACTTTACAGTATACACTATGAACTAATCTTAATAGTATGAGTTTGGCAGGTTAGCACATGAAATATTAACTCACTACACTGTTTCTTACTAACAGGATGTGATGAAAAGTTGGCCATTTTTTTCAAAGTGCGTAATGTAGTGCACAGTGTAGGTCATAAAATATCTGATCAGTTTCAGCTAAAGCAGTGCATTGTATATTGGAAAATAAAACCATTTATATTGAAAATAAGCGTCACGTCCCCATCTAACATTTTGTGCATTGAGTGAGTGTAGGAATTTAATAAGCTGTGAAGTGCACTATACAGAGTACTAGTGGGAACAGAGCAAATATTTTCCAGACGTAAAACGCACTTCATTTCTGTTTCCTGTTTGTGTTCGGAACAACAATGTCCATCATTAACATACTTAAATATTGACTGGTTCTAAGTATGCAATGTGGATTTCTTTGACACTTGTAACTATACTACATACTTCACACTGAAACACTAGTTAGAATTTGTACTAAGTGTGCAATTGGAATGCAACCTGTATCCTTGGTTGCAACTACACACTGCTCCCCTCAGCACTCCTCACCACCCATATTTGGCCTCAATATAAAAGTCCTGAATGAAGCCTAACACACTGCAACAACCTACTTACAGCGAAGCATGGCAACAGTACAGTTAATTTAGTCAAATTAGAGCACCTCCACGAAGCTGATAACTGATGTATACTCTCTGTGCCCATAGTGGTGAGTGAGGTAGCAAATGGAGCCATGATGGGATTTTCTGACATGGATTTTCTGAATGACACCCCACCCCTCTGAATATACGAATATATGCCATAAATTATGATTGAAGCCCTAAATGTTTAATCTGGACAGCCCTAACATTACCGATACTAAAATAGAACCTTAGTCATTTGTGAGAATTCAGGCACAGAACAATGAAAATCTCCTGTTTTATAGGTATGTGATTATTTGTCAATAAGTGTGATCTGGACTTGGCCTTTAAACAGCTCTCTAAGTCCTTGTCACATTTCTCACACTTACAGATGAACCCTTTTTCTGAGTCATGTACATGAAGTCACTGATGCTAGGTGAGAAAATGCATTTATTTTGTAATATATTGTATTATTTTGTATTATAATAATTTATAATGTGATACGTCCTGTAAACTTAAGTGAGTGATGTTCTCATAAGGCAAGGACACCCCGAAACACACCCACCTCTTGAATATTGGCTCAGAGTAAAGCCCAATTTATACTTCTGTGCTGAACCTACGCCATAATGAAATGTAACTCTGCGCCGCGTCGACGCAGACCACATCTGTGATTGGTCAGCAGTCAGACGGACATTGTTTATATCAAACTGAAGAAGTACAAGAAAATTAACCCCTCCCCTCCCCATTCATCGCGAGAGATTTTCTCAGACATGGTGTGGATGTCAGGGATGAATAAATATGTTGAACAAAAAAGAAAAAAAGATGTCTCCAAGAGAAAATAACTCTACAAGAAGCGAGAGCACGCATACAATGTGCATTGTATTTGTTTCTTTCCTGGCACCATGTGCTCTGTCCCAAACTACCACATACTCCCTAAATAGTGCACTTTAAAGATATATAAAACTAATATTACTACACCACTACATCGTGTACTAAACAGTACTGAGGAAGATGTCTGAGATTCAGCCCTAGTGGTGTGGTGGTGTAATTGCAGAGTGACGCAGACACCAACGCAGAAATATAACTGCTTACAACGGCGTAGGGCTCTTGTGTAGCCTACGATGTAGGCCATGCTTCGTATAAATCGGCCTTAAGGATTGCCCACTGTAAATGTGTTCCAGTTACATAAAGATACACTACACAAATGAACTCTTTATTCTTCTATACTATCTTTTGTTGTAGAATGAAGTGTGGAAAGCAACACCATCTTCACGGTTTGGTGATGTCACATACTGATAAGACTGGTGCAAAAACTCCACACAATTAACTCTCATGGCAGGCTGCCCCGGTGTGAATAAAACATACTCTATGGGCTCCACAAGACACCCTGGTGCGATCAAAACTTGTTTCCCAAGCTGCCTCAGTGCATTTGAAAACAAGGTCCACAAACCATACCCATGTGATTAAAACACGATACACAACTGAACCCAGTCAGTTTAAAACGCACTCTGCTCTAGAGTCTTAATGTTATTAAGTCCTAAAAGCAATATTACAAACTCTACTGTGTAAACGCTTCCAAGAAGAGAACAGACACTTAGTGCAGTAAAAATAAGACAAATTCCCTATTAATGCTATTGATTTCTGAAGAAATGACGGAAATGTCATTTCTTATCTGTGTTCTAAAGTAACCAACTCAAAGTACAAGCCATTGCACACATGATTTTGCACTCAAGGCCTTCTTCAGTTAACTGCTTTTATGCAGTAGCTGTCAAATGAAGAGTCTGGAGACTTCACGTTAAAGTGACAGCAAAGCCACTGGGTGCTTTAGGATCTTTTAAAAACTCATCACGTGGCCCCGGAAGTCCTTCAGTTAAAACAGCCCCCGAGAGTCATCACTTGTCCTCGCTCATCACCTCCAGTCTCATCGAACCATTGTGAGAGACAAAAAGGTCGTCCTGTATTAATTGCTTTTATGAAATTCATAAGCAGCAGTGAAATGGAGGCGTGAGCATGATAGGTTTAGCCTTGAAATATTTAATGCTTATGGAATTCCCTCCATGTGTTCCACAGGCAAGGACCAGGAAGTGAATTCTGCTAGAACCCTATGAGATATAAAGAAGCATGCTGTCTCTAAGGTAACGCTGACATACATGAACACTTCTTGAATTTTTACATTAGACATACACATTGTGCGCTCCTGAAGGCACATTCAATTGAAGAGCTAACATGGCTGAACCTGAAGAGAAGACATGATGAGAGCTGAGACTAGACAAGAAGGCCACCTCATCCCCCAGGACAAACTGCCTACATCCAAAGACATCAAGATATTCTGTCTCAAGGGACCAGCTGTTTGGATAGCTATACATCTTCCACTATGGACTGTCAAATTCATTATCACTCATTATCAGCATTGATATATCATTACACCAGGTTAACACATAGCTGTCTGAAGGGAGGTGACTGAACCTGCAAGTCTGCATTCAGACATATTTGAAATGTTAATGATAATAACTGTCAAAGCACCTGCCCAAATATATTGTTATGAAAGTCTTGAACAAAAAATTTATCCATGATCTGTAATGAGCACAGCCTCGCACACTCACAACATGCAGACTGCACACTATGAGGAGACAATCTGCCTCATTCGTTTACTGATGCTGCTCTGGGAACCAGCTCAGCTCTGACAGTTCCTCTGGGTGTGTGTGGAACGAGACAAGTGGCATGGCATTATTCAACGACTCATGAAAAAACACCAGTGGAGAAGCCTTTTTTATGTCATCAGAAAGAAGCAAGCCGTCAGAGCGCCTCCTCTCTCCAGCTCTGGTTCAGTCCCCCGGATTCAGGCCTCTGAGAGCTGAGGAAACTGACAGTTCCTTAACACATGCCTCTGTTCAGTTCCTGATGGGCTAACAATACAGGTGAGGCGGAAAGATGAATAATTTCACACTGCAATCTCAATCTGCAAAAGTGCTATTTCAATTCAATCAATTATTTATTACAGCCTATGTTAGAGCTGGTCGATATGGTCAAATTTTCTAGCACAATATATTTCTTAATTTCTGTTAATATGATATAATTCTAATATCGATATCGAACAATAAAAAAGCTACAGAAAAACTGACAAGAACTGAAAGCAACATGAAATCACCATCAAACAAATATATTTTTAAACTAACTTTAAAATTGAGTTCAACGCCCTGTAATGACTGTATATAATTAATTCATTCATTCATTATCTGTAAGCGCTTATCCAGTTCAGGGTCGCGGTGGGTCCAGAGCCTACCTGGAATCATTGGGCACAAGGTGGGAATACACCCTGGAGGGGGCACCAGTCCTTCACAGGGCAACACACACACACACATTCACTCACACACTCACACCTACGGACACTTTTTGAGTCGCTAATCCACCTACCAACGTTTTTTTTTTTGGACTGTGGGAGGAAACCGGAGCACCCGGAGGAAACACACGCAGACACAGGGAGAACACACCAACTCCTCACAGACAGTCACCAGGAGGAAACACACGCAGACACAGGGAGAACACACCAACTCCTCACAGACAGTCACCAGGAGGAAACCCACGCGGACACAGGGAGAACACACCAAACTCCTCACAGACAGTCACCTGGAGGAAACCCACGTGGACACAGGGAGAACACACCAACTCCTCACAGACAGCCACCCAGAGGAAACCCACGCGGACACAGGGAGAACACACCAAACTCCTCACAGACAGTCACCCGGAGGAAACCCACGCGGACACAGGGAGAACACACCAACTCCTCACAGACAGTCACCCGGAGGAAACCCACGCGGACACAGGGAGAACACACCAACTCCTCACAGACAGTCACCCGGAGGAAACCCACGCGGACACAGGGACAACACACCAACTCCTCATGGACAGTCACCTGGAGGAAACCCACGCGGACACTAGGAGAACACACCAACTCCTCACAGACAGTCACCCGGAAGAAACCCGCACGGACACAGGGAGAACACACCAAACTCCTCACAGACAGTCACCCGGAGGAAACCCACGCGGACACTAGGAGAACACACCAACTCCTCACAGACAGTCACCCGGAAGAAACCCGCACGGACACAGGGAGAACACACCAAACTCCTCACAGACAGTCACCCGGAGGAAACCCACGCGGACACAGGGAGAACACACCAACTCCTCACAGACAGTCACCCGGAGGAAACCCACGCGGACACAGGGAGAACACACCAACTCCTCACAGACAGTCACTCGGAGGAAACCCACGCGGACACAGGGACAACACACCAACTCCTCACGGACAGTCACCTGGAGGAAACCCACGCGGACACTAGGAGAACACACCAACTCCTCACAGACAGTCACCCGGAAGAAACCCGCACGGACACAGGGAGAACACACCAAACTCCTCACAGACAGTCACCCGGAGGAAACCCACGCGGACACAGGGAGAACACACCAAACTCCTCACAGACAGTCACCCGGAGGAAACCCACGTGGACACAGGGAGAACACACCAACTCCTCACAGACAGTCACCCGGAGGAAACCCACGCGGACACAGGGAGAACACACCAACTCCTCACAGACAGTCACCCGGAGGAAACCCACGCGGACACAGGGACAACACACCAACTCTTCACAGACAGTCACCTGGAGGAAACCCACGCGGACACTAGGAGAACACACCAACTCCTCACAGACAGTCACCCGGAAGAAACCCGCACGGACACAGGGAGAACACACCAAACTCCTCACAGACAGTCACCCAGAGGAAACCCACGCGGACACAGGGAGAACACACCAAACTCCTCACAGACAGTCACCCGGAGGAAACCCACGCGGACACAGGGAGAACACACCAACTCCTCACAGACAGTCACCCGGAGGAAACCCACGCGGACACAGGGAGAGCACACCAACTCCTCACAGACAGTCACCCGGAGGAAACCCACGCGGACACAGGGACAACACACCAACTCCTCACGGACAGTCACCTGGAGGAAACCCACGCGGACACTAGGAGAACACACCAACTCCTCACAGACAGTCACCCGGAAGAAACCCGCACGGACACAGGGAGAACACACCAAACTCCTCACAGACAGTCACCCGGAGGAAACCCACGCGGACACTAGGAGAACACACCAACTCCTCACAGACAGTCACCCGGAAGAAACCCGCACGGACACAGGGAGAACACACCAAACTCCTCACAGACAGTCACCCGGAGGAAACCCACGCGGACACAGGGAGAACACACCACACTCCTCACAGACAGTCACCCAGAGGAAACCCACACAGACACAGGGAGAACACACCACACTCCTCACAGACAGTCACCCGGAGGAAACCCACGCGGACACAGGGAGAACACACCACACTCCTCACAGACAGTCACCCGGAGGAAACCCACGCGGACACAGGGAGAACACACCACACTCCTCACAGACAGTCACCCGGAGTGGGAATCGAACCCACAACCTCCAGGCCCCTGACTGTATATAATATATAATGTAAATAACATAAAATGAAATACTGAAAATTTGTATTAAAATCATATCTTTGTTATTGAAACATTTTATATTGTGATGTATATTGATATCAAATTATTGTCCAGCCCTAGTCTACATCATCATCTATCATGTTTAGAACAATGTATGAAAATTTACCCCAGCAAGACACACGCACAATGAGAACACTCCAAAATCCTCACAGACAGTGACTCAAGGCGAGGGCCAAGTCCTTGGGGTTGTATGGTAGCTACAATTGCTACCACCAATCACATAATTATACAGTTTATATAATAATTATATAAGCAATAGTGTCATAATAGTAGTCAAAATGTATGGTTCCACTCTCTGTCCCACTGTGTATTTTTCACTATTAGCATAAAACCCCAGGCCACACTGACTAATGGTCAGCAAAGTCAAGTCTGAGACTGCACAACAGCAGTAATTAACACATTAGCTCTACTGCACCATCACGCCGCACTTCAGCTGAGGAAAGAGAACGAGAGGAATTTTAATCACAATCATCCGATCCATTTAATGAGTCATACACTACAGTGCAAAAGTCAGAGACCATCTTCATTGTTCAATTTCTAGTCAAAAACGTAAAACTGTTTTATTTTTCAGCATCAAGGAAGATGCAGTAAACCTCTATAACAGACATTTGGACAGATTCAGTCTGTCCACTCATTTTATTCATTGATTTCAGACTTAAACAGAACACCCACACACACAAAAAGACTGGATTACTTATGTGACAGTTTGTGGGTTGGTAGGAGCATAAGATCCCTAAATTAAAGTGATAATAAACTCAAAAAGACATTTTGTTTTTCATAATATTCTTATATCCTGGTCTCTGCATTATGCATGATACTGTTTGTATATTGACATGGACTCTCATAATCATTAAAACTGTTTTTAACAGTGAAAATGAAATACCTCAAGGCTAAGAAGATGTTTTTTCAAAGAAGGGCAAGCTACAAAAGTAGAAGAATTATAAATGACGCCTGTCATACTTGATGTGCAGTAGTCTACATTATTGGCTACTGAACATCTTTATAGTTTGTGCACTTTCCCCCTTAAAATAGCCTTAAAATATGGGCTGTGAATCTCTGATTTTAACACCATATAGTCCAGTATTATTATTACCTTCGCTAGAGAAGAGCAAAATAAGCATAAAACTGCTTTTGTTGTCATCTTTCAGCTGGGCTTTTATGTTGCTCTGTAACCAGGGCGATAATTTAAGGACAGATATGACACATTGATATTATAAGCTGCAAACTACCAGCTTTTGAATGTTTAACAACTCAACGGCAGCACCGAAGGCCTTTCTACCATCCAGACCTATTAGGCCTTATTACACACATAATGACATCTGTACTGTTATTAAAATGCAAATGTATTCCTTTTGCCTGTTCCTCTTCATCAAAATGGAGAGCAGGAGAGTTTTCTGCCTCTCTGGAGCCAAATGAAACTAATGGCAGAACAGACTAACAAAAATAAGCCATCAAATATGCAGAGCTCTCACGATTATGGAAACATGCAAAATTAGACGGATAAAAATAAGTCCTCATTTGCTATTCTGGGAAACCAGTTGAATAGGCAAAGATGAAAGCAAGAAGAGAAACACACAGCAGAGCCCAGGAGAGTGTCAGGCACATCACAGCACAAGCACAAATCCCGGAACAGCCATAAGCTAACAGCCAAAGCTCCAAAGCCAGGGTCCAGCATCACAACTAAATCAACGTCAGTTTACTACAGCTGTGCCCTTGACCACAGCCTTTAGGCCCAGGTGTTCAAGACACGCTGCTGAATAGCTGGCTGTCTGTGAATATTATGAGAGGGTTGTGTAAAAATTTATATTTGTTTCTAAATGGTTGCTATGGAAACAGGGCATGCAACACCTTATAAAAATACAAATAAATCCTGAGAGTTTGGCAAAAAAGCAGTTTCACACATTTTCAAGTTGAACTGATTCTTAAAAAAAAGCAGAAAGCACAAACATGAAACACCACATCCATAATACTGTGGTGCTTTGCATGAGACAATCAGTCTGTTTTCTAAAATGGCTGACCACAGCTTTCTATGGAAGCCTGTTTCCCCACATAACTAAAATAATAATAAAAAAGAGGCACCTACATACTATCTCATTATTTTGAAATACTTAGTCAATATATCAAGATACTATCTCATTTTTTGAGATACTAAGTCAATATATTAAGATATCTCATTATTTGGAGATACTAAGTCAATACATTGAAATGCTATCTCATTTTTTGAGATACTAAGTCAATATATTAAGATATCTCATTATTTTGAGATACTAAGTCAATACATTGAAACGCTATCTCTATATTTTGAGATGCTAAGTCTTTTTTTTTAAAGACTTAGTCAATACTAAGGTATTATTTTTTTCATTAATATGTAAGTTGCTATCTCAATATTTTGACATACTATCTCATTATTTTGAAATACTTAGTCAATATATCGAGATACTATCTCATTTTTTGAGATACTTAGTCAATATATTGAGATAATATTTCATTATTTTGAGATACTAAGTCAATACATTGAAACGCTATCTCATTATTTTGAGATACTAAGTCACTATAATGAGATATTCTCATTATTATGAGATACTAAGTCAGTATATTGAGATATAATACTATCTCATTATATTGACTTAGTATCTCAAAATAATGAGGTAGTATCTCTATATATATCTCAATATGATGAGATATCTGAAAATAATTAGATAATACCTCAATATATTGACTTAGTATTGCAAAATAATGAGATTGTATCTCAAAATATTGAGATAGCAACTTACATATTAATGAAAAAAAAACTGAATTTTGTATTATTTTATGAGGCAGAAATGGTCTGCCATAGCTTTCAATTGCACTGTAATGTTTAATTTTTAAACAGTATCAACAAGTCTGTCAAATAAAGATAAGCAGGTTGATATTTTTGGGATTCAGTTACAAATCCTTTAATACAGAGGGTTAATGCTGAGGGTTATTATTAATCTCTCTGTGCTGTTGTCACATTTCTTTTAATCACAGTGATAATATTTATATTTTAACTTCTACTAACTAAAAGCTACTATAGCGTAATCTACACTCAATCCTGAAAACATGTCAAATATGAGTATTAAAACAACTGAATTTTATAATACAGATGGAAACAAACATGCATCAATACGAGAGCACATATGAAGATGAGAAAGATATCCAAGGACAAGTAGTCATTTTCTTCATTTTAATTCAGATGCACTACCACAGGCAGAAAATGGTGTGAGGTGAAAAACACTTGCACACATTAAAACCAGGAGCTCTGAAGCTCACACTGTTGATGCTAAACTAAATCGAGAGTCAACAAGGCAATGAAAGCTCCCAGCATGCCACAGCTCAAAACCAATGGCAATTCTCTCTCTCTTTGCAACTACAGTGTTTCTGGGAAGTGGTCAGAGTCGCTGAGACGCGAGGGACCTGTCAAACATGGTTTAGTCATTTTGGTCAGCCACACATTTGCAGAATCTGAAGTGCTCTTTCCCTGGCTGGGCCTGGCCAGGCTTTGAAGGGAAAAGACGGTACGCGGCTCGTCAGAGAACAGGGAACAAAGCCTAGAGCAGTGCTGACAGAAGGCTGAAATTTTCATTTTTGATGCACTCACAAAGAAGAGACGATAAACCTATTCTCAACGCAGACTCATCAGAACAGTGTTATATCACAACACCAACTTCAGTCAGAGACTAAAAGGCAATGTATATTTCACCTCATATTTATTGTGATTTGTTTTTCATTATTAGATAATCACTTACCTAATAGTGAAAAGTTAAATTGAAGGAAAGAACGAGAATGTAGACAAAAGACTGAAATCCTTTTAGACAAAAAGATGAAACAACTGTGTCAACCTCAGACTGATGCAATACAAGGTTAAAGCTAAAAACGGCATCACAGTGCAGTCATTCATATTTTTTATGAGCACATTAACTCCACAATGAAATCAGTCAGTTCCTCAGCAAAAGATAAAGCAAAATTGACCCAATTTAACTTAGTATTAATTACTTTAGCTACGTTTATGATGTTGATTCACATCTACAATCCAATAAAAACATGGAAAATGTAACATTAATTTAATCAATGCCTTGAAATGACCAATAAGGTAAAGCTTTGAATTGTAATTTACACATGAAATGGCAATACACTGGAGCAAAATGGCTTGATTAAGTATGAAATCTGGTCCAGAGAACTTTTAGATACTGAGCCATGCAACATATTCAAAGCATTCTTCAAGTTAATTGCCCTTCACCGAGGACTGCTAGGCCTTGGGCAAAGCAAAGGCACACATCTGGTAGAGAGCATTCGAAAACAATGAGCTTCAAGCACAAATAGGAGACCTGAACATCTAGAAAATGGCTTAGCTTAGATAGGTGAACATTATCTATGCAAAAGTGTCCATAGGCATCCATAGAGTGTGTGATGCCCTGTGATGAACTGGTTCCCTGTCCAGGGTCTGTCCCAGGCCTTGCCCCCTAGTGATTCCACGTTGTCCCCAGACCACTGTGACACTGAATGGGATGAAGTGGTTGCAGAAAATTAACAAAGAAATGAATGAATGAACTGAAATGAAATTCTTGCGACTTCGGATTCCAGTGTAGAAGACCGTCCTATATCCCAAGGTGACAAATGTGGGGTGTTTTTAGACCTGATGAAACTGTTTGGCTGACCAGCATATACCCTCAGACCTTATACTAAACTAGGGCTGGACAATACGGCTAAAATTTATATCATGATTTATGTCTTAATTTTGGTCGATACGATATACAGTAATCCCTCGCTATTTCGCAGTTCATCTTTCGCGGATTCGCTACTTCACGGGTTTTTTCAAGGGGGCTTTTTTATTATTTACATGCATTAGACTAGGCCTGTAGCTGACAAAAATATATCATTTACAAGTATTTCTTACGTACAGTACATGTATTGTTCATGTCCACATCCGAGTGAAATTTACTTACGCTAAATCACAGCTTAGGAATTACTCTATTAAAGAAACTGGTAGGATATCACATGTATTTCCAGCT